>NW_015386628.1:784721-801225 GCF_001527695.2 Protobothrops mucrosquamatus | reverse complement strand
CTCTATTTTAACTTCATTTTAGACTGTATTTTACTCCAATTTCATCTTAAGTCATATATTATTCTAGTTCCATTTTAAACTGTATTTTATCAAATTTTATTTTAAATTGCTTTTATTAGACTTTGGTAATGATTTGTTATTGGAACTTTGCACTTTGATATGGCTCAAGGGCTAATCAATAAAGATTATTATTATTAATAAACATGGATATATTTGTCAGTGCAAAGGGAAAGTGATTCAGCAAAGAAACAACCACCGAAGAAATTAAAACTGGTACTTTTTTCCTTTTTTTCTATAGTTTGTAATATTTTATTAGATTATAGAATAAAATACAAAAATACAAAAGCAAATAGTAGGACACAGTGGGGAGGAAAAAGGAGGAAAAAGTGAGGAGGAGAAGGAAAAAAGAACAGACTTCCTCTGTTGCAGTAGAAGGAAGCATTAACATTGAACCTCAACTTTTTACTTTTCCATAATATTACAAACTAGCCATTTCTATAACAACAAATGAATCTAATCAGTAAAACCCAAAATCCCCCCCTTTTTTTAGTCATCAAGTTTTTGACACCTTGCTAAGCACTGGTGGTACTCAAATATTGTCATGTCCTAAAAGCAGTACAATCTGTGAAAAGGTTGAATAGCCCTGCCCTAGACAACTGCCCTCCAGATTTATGATGCTGAATTTGAATGACAAATCAACAACAAATTGCAATTAAAAAACAAAATAAAACAATATAGGTTAAAATACGTTAGTGAAATCTCTACTGGGCTTAGGAAAATGAAAGTATTTTAATTTTAACTCCCCCTAATATCTCAAAACACTGATGAAAGGACCCTCACTTCCTCAGAGAACTTTGTTTTATTTTGGATGCCAAAACCCGCATTCTATCCTTTTCCTATGCTTTGAAAATATTGAAGAAAATACCAGTGAAAGAGCCATATTACCATGATAGGTAGTATGGTATAGCACAGTGGTGGCGAACCTATGGCACGTGTGCCAGAGGCGGCACTTGGAGCCCTCTCTGTGGGCACGTGCGCCATCGTCCCAGCCCCGCCTCCCCCCATGGCCCCCTCCTTACAAGCAGTCCCCCTGGAGGAGAGTCGCCCCCAGGCACGGCCCGCACAGAGCAGCGCAGCCAAGCACATGGCAGCAGGGACAAGACTCCGCCCTCGTGCCATCGCATACAGATGATGCTGCAGGGCGCGAGTGGAAGGTGTGGCCGCCATGGGGCTGCAGGGCCATTGGGCGATCTGTGGCGGGCCATGAAGGCGGCGGGTGGGTGGGGCCGGGCAGGCTGGGGGCAGAGCAGCGGGGCGGGATGGAGGACAGGGTGGTTTTTGGGCACTCGGTCTCTAAAAGGTTTGCTATCACTGGTATAGCATATTCTTTATTTGCAAATGTTGGTTTTAAATTTTGAATAGCGGCAGCTATATAAGCATTTTTTTTCTTGAACTGGGGAAAAAAAATAAATCCCCAATTTCATATACATTTGCTAAACATGTCTACAATCAGTAAGTCAATTAGATTGCTTACAGCCCTGATTCTCATTGTAGAATAAGTGCAGCCTTTGCTCTCTGAAAATATTTGGTATATTCACAAGGGCAAAAAGAAAAAAGAAAAGAAAAGAAAAAAGTATAATCTCAATGTACTTTTTAAAAGCTTGTCATCACTTGCTTAGTAAATGCATGTTTTCTCAAGTACAATAGGTTCATTAGACGTCTTGTGTTCAAATGCTTTTATACGCCTATTCTTTGTAGCCATTATTCTGTGGCAGTAATAATGAAGGCTAATGGAGACCGAGGCGTATGAGAATTTCACTTTTTCCACTAATTAAACATACTTCTAAGAAAGAAACAATGTGATGGCATTTCTATTAGAATGCAGAACATTTTTAATGGAGAACAACCCTGTTGAAGACTATTGAAATATGGAATATTAAATTGGCTTAAGAAGTGGAACAGAATTGTACACTGAGTAGCAGTCATCTTTTTGAACTATGTTGTATATTTTCTCTCTCTCCGGGAAACCACATTCGAGGGTAGTGAAGTGTGCCTTTTTGTTTTCAAAGATGGGCACCACTTGATAACACTTTTTCTCAGTCTAGGTCTAATTAACTACCGTAGTTAACTAATTAACTGGAGAATGCAAAGAAGAGTTTCCAGTTTGCCAGTCATGATTAATAGCTCAGTTACACCCTCAAGTTACAAGCAGAGCCAGACAACATTTTCTTCCCTCTTTCTAAATTACCATTTTTCCCAAAATGAATATCGCTGAAATCCCAGGCTTGTAGCAGGGCCACGTACAGCAGGTTTGCTTTCAACTTTAGAGGATAGTCTTAGAAAGAATGGAGAAATTGCTGCATCAGATTATTTTTATGAGCCAAACTGTTATTTTATTGGATGTTCAGAGATGAATTTTAAATGAGGATCACTTAATTATGCATTCATTCAAGAGCCGGTTACCCTGAAGACATTTGTCTTTTAGTAGAAAATCTATAAGATGTTTGATTTTAAGAAAAGTGACATGAAAAGAAATCCACCAGGCACTTTTTTAAATTATTTAAAAGACATCCAGGCACTGCTTTCATTATTTTATTTTATTTTTTGTGGCTTGTCAAGGAGCACAGGGAACTGAATGGGAAGATTTATAGTTCATGTTTGTCACCTTTGTAACCCACACTTTCTCCAAGGAGCTCAAAGAAAATATGAGACTGTCTTATTTTATTCATACTGTCATGCCACAAGACATTGTCAGTGAAGAGATAACAACTAGCCCAAAGCCCTCAATAAGTTAAACTGTGGAGATTTACCTCACCCAATTCCAACAGTCTCTTACATTAGAATGGATACAAATGCACTGTTTCTAGAAAAGGAATTAGAGATGAAATCAAGATTTTCATTAGTAGGAAATGTGATTCTGTGGTACTTCTAACTTTAGTTTAAACCTAGAAACCTATATTATGGCTGACATTATTAAATATATGATAGTATTAACAATACACAGAGAAGAATATAACTCAGGAGTGGGACTGAGTCCCTTCATTGATTTAGTTGGCCTAGCGTGTTAGATATATAACATCCAGACCCACCAAATTGTTAAACGGTGCAGAATAGGGAAGTTGTGATCTGATGGTTGACTTTTTGTCTCTATTGTATTATGAACGTCATGTACATAATGTAAAAATAAATTAAAGTTAGAAGACTCAAAGGCCACTTCTTTGAGACCGTCCATGCTAATGAACCACAGCTTTGTTTTCAATGGCTCTCGAAATTTCTGTGCCTTTTGAAACATAGATATAGAGAAACAGATAATGTGGATTATTGGTATTAAGTCCTTTGCCCTTTCATCTCTTGCTTGTTGCTCTTTTTCTGCTTCTCCCTGGTTTTGCTTACTTTTTATCCCATTTTGCATGTTAACTGTCTTCAGTGCTTGCTGAAGCTTAATAAACTAACTGAACTGAATGCTAAGAGGGCTTGCCCTACTCTGCTCTGAATTTAGGGATTGACTGGGATTGTACCATGTATAAACTGAACTGGAAATGACATACAATAATTTACCAATGTAGCCAAGGATTAATTTGCTTTGCAGAATCCTTTTGGAGAACAAATTGAGTCTCTCACTATTCTTCTATCAAATTAAAAAAAAAAATACAAATTTGAGTAAATTCTTGAACAAATATTTCAGCCACTTGCGTTTCAGTGACACCAGAAGAAGAAAAATCTTTTCCCATGTCCTGTAACTGTTAAAAATAAGAAGGGTTTTCAAAAGAGACAATTCTACCAACTTGTTTAAAAACTCCAGGATTCAAATTCTGATTGCCCTCATATGTGGATCCATCAGCTAAAAATGCTTCCAATATTTAGATTTTGTTTCAACTGCCTGTGCACATTTTTCATCATTGTTATGAAGAAATTAGTACATTGTACATGATTTTCTCCCCCACTTTCAATCTTTTGTCCCGGAGGTCTCTGAGAGAAATGAGATTTCTAGTCATCCAGCTCAGAAAGCTTGATGAGTGAGGATAAACTGAAACCAGTCACGCTAGTTTCAGTCTAAACCAAATATCCCTCTATGTAATAACACATTATTGCTCTTTTCTACTACTTGGAGTTTAACAAAAAAAATATTTCCTGATGCAGTGGATGACCAGAACACCTAAGTGTGTCTTGTCATGGTCTTAGCTTTCCACAATTCCTACTGGGCCATTGGATTGGAAATTGGTTTCCTCCATTCAATTTCCAGAGTTAGACTTTACATGCTGGGATAGACAGATCCTCTGCCTCACCAAGGATTGAAGATCATCAGTTGCTCTCATCAGATTTGGCTCATCTGCTGAGAGAGTTTACTGGGGTGTGGCCACTGCACGTATTATAACTACTCGGAGCCATAGGTGATCGCTGAGCACCAGGTGGAGACCAAAGGTGAATGTGCAGTTCTAAAAAGGGCACAGCAGACCACCCCATTGGAGGTGCTACCTCTTCCTGGACACTCCTAAACATCTTTGCAAAGTGGCTCCCCTCCCCAGGCAATACGAACCATAATATAAAGCAAAAAGTGTTTATTAAGAGGGGGTAATATCTTTACATAGGATATAGAAACAAATCATACATGCATTTGGAATACGTGATGCATGAAAGCAACTAATTGAACAATAAAAGACACTGACAATAAGCAATATTGATCCCTGATAACTTTCTTCAAGTAAAAAAATTATGGGTTACATCAATCCCTTTCTCAGTTGAATTTGTTTCTTTCTTAACACTTGCAAGTGTATTTAAGGACTCCAGAATATGCTTCCAGTTGTTAAGTTGCTGAAAAGGTCTAGTTTTTGCATACAATATCAAAATAAATAGACTTGGCTCAGTGAAAAAAATGCGTGTTTTTCTAAACTTAGAAAAAGAGGCTAGTCTGCTATTCTAAAATGTTAATATCACCTTTTTAAAATGCTAATGATGAAACCAAAATTCCAAGTAAGGGTATTATGTTTATCCCATTGGCATACACTGTCATTTTACATAGAGGAAACTCCTAGACTACATAAGTTTTTCTGATTAATTTTTTCCCCTCTTCATACACGGTGAATGCAACTTCAATCCAGACCCACTTTTCATTTTGTTATTATGATTCAAAATGCTTTCTTCTTTCCATTCATTTGTTCTGCATATTGATTTAAAGCCAAAATATAGCAGCCTTAAATATACCAATGCTAACTCATTTCGTATTCTTTTCTGTAGTTTGGCTTATATGTCTTCATTTTTGTTTTCTTTCTTCAGATTTTGTCAATGATCGTTCCAAGCAAGAATTGCAAGTTTTTACCCAAAATTTGATTGTCATCCTAATTGCAGATTGCTCATTTAAGGTTGGAATAATTTACATACATGGTCATAAAGAGCCCTACAGTTTATTTTCTTCCTTTCCTTTCCTTTTCCTTTCTTTCTTTCTTTTATTTAATAGAGGTTCCAGCAATGTATATTTTTGTCAACAATTAAAATAATAAATACAAATAATGGTAAAATACCATATTTCAACCTCTTTGTTCTTGGTTAAACCTATAAAAATAGGGTATTTTATTTTAATAATAAAGAACATTAACTGCTTTTGTAGCAGTGATATAATGTTAAGGTTATATTTGTGGTGGAATATTGTCTGGCTTCCTAGGAGAAAGAGGACCAAGAGTTGGCAAAATTTAGATGGTTTGCTTGGGCGGAAGAGGGTCAAGACAGCGCCTCCTTAAAAGTTCTCAGAATATATCTTTAATGATGTAAGTAATTGCTTTAGTTTGGCAAGATTTACATCTATAGGTGAGAAACAATAAAGGAAATTGCTTTAAACAACTGTACTCTGTTTCCCCAATGCTTGTCACTTGATTGTCATTCCTCACTGGCATACTTTCATTTCGTTAATCTTCAGTGAAGTCCAACTTTTTTCTTGAAATGTGTGTATTTGCCATACTTGAGGTCCACATTTGCTCTGGGATGCAAAGTTTTAAATACTCCTTAGTTTAAAATCTTATTTGCATGTCAATCCCAGGTTGCCCTTCCAAACAAGAGGTCTTCACTGATTTGATGGCAGTTCAGGCCAGTACATTACAGAGCCCTATAATATTTTTCGTATTCAAAAAGTACAGATATTGGTTTAATTTTCTGAGGGGACAGCTGTTCCATACACGCAAACCACTGAGTGACAAATATGGAAAAGTGAATTTCACAGATGTGAAAAAGCTGAGTTTAAAACATATTCTACTTCCCAAATACATTAATGGACAAACTGTTACATGGCAGCTGTTTTATTTAAAAACAACAACAAATACCTGATGGGTTAATATCATTTCCCCAAGAAAGCATTTTATATATGAACTGTGTGGGTAAGGGAAAATGGAGTTAGCTCTGTAATTATCCCCTTGAGATATAGGACAAACTGCTCTTGTTGTTGCTAGTCTAAGAATTGATATCATCTTTACTTGGTACTTTCACCCCCTCACACTTTTTTTCATTTTTTTAGACCATATGTTTTATTTTTATTTTTTTGCTGAAGTAATTAAATAAACATTCAACAGCCATCAGCTACGAGATAATAGTCAAGATGGTCCCATCTTTTTCTAAAGTTATCTTGTTTCTTGCTTTATTTTAATAAGAGAATTTGTAACAATAAACTGAAGTAAAGTATTATGAAGTTCTGTCATTTAAAAGACCTAGCTTTCTATCCCTATGGTATTCAAGCTTTGTTGCCAAGAACCCCAAGGATCCATAAGAATCATTCAGAGGTTCAACGTGATACTTTATGATTATAGTGTAATTGTAAGACCCTGGTTTCATTTAAATGGGAGAACTCTATAACATTCTAAAGCCTTCATTCATTTTAATTTTGAGCCCTTAGTTATGTATTTTTAAATGCAGGTAAATTCATTTTAAAGCCAAAGTAGATTTATTTGACTGGATTTCAAGCTATAAGGAATACTACAACAGTTGGAGAGGTTTAATAAAGCATCTGAAACTATTACTCCCAGAATCTTCTCTTCTGGGGAATCTGAGCATATAGTCAATCAGATGTCTGCAATTCCAGGTGGCCATTTTTCTCCCTGAATCATCATCATTTTCTTTGCTTCCTTTTTTTACTAGTTCTGGTGTTAAGGGCAATACAAAGCTCTGGTTCTTGCACTTCTGGCAACCTCAACCATTGTTATTTGATGCTGTTGTAGTGTGTCTTTGATGTTTTCTCTCCATCTTCTTCTGGATCTGCCTCATGTTCTTTGGCCTTCTCCTCTTTTTGCATATGCCTTGTATGGCATAGAATTCCAAGAACTTCTCTCCAGGTGAGCAAATCACTTAGCTTGCTATCTTTGTATGTAGTTAAAGATTGGTTCTCTTTCAGTTCTTTCTCATATAATCTCATTTTTTATTTTATCATTTCTGGTCACTCCAGCAGTTTTCCTCAAACATGTCATTTCCGTGGTGACTAACTTTTGCTTATGCTTTATTTCAAGTGTCCATGTTTGGCACTAGTGACATAGGAGGGAGATGAATATGCTTCATATGAGTTGCTTCCTTGTGCTGATCAGTGCTATCTTGTGTTGTAGAAGTGAGACTAGCTGCTTATCCCTGCTTACCCTAGCAATGTTAAATGTAATATTTATTCAGTCAATGACCAGCAACATAAAACAGACAAAAAGGAATAAAAGTATAATAATAATAATAATAATAATACAGAAACACTCGATGTACTTGAAAAACATAAGAGAAAAATACTAGTAATAATACTAAAATTATGAAAAGGGGGAAATAAGATAAAAAATAATAATAATACTGCAGCCACATTCTATGGATTAATATACACACACATTAAACAGAACTTAGTAGTCACCTTGTTTATTAATTGAGAGAATTAGGTGCTCAGCAAAGTGATGGCACAAGGGAAAAATTGTTCCTATGTCTAGTTGAGGTAAGGAGTTGAAACAGTTTGTGTTCAGCATGTGAGGAGTCTGCAGATATTTTCTCAGCTCTCCTTCTGACCTGGAGGCTTACCTGGGCCAGGTCCCATTGGTCAGGTTAGCTTGGAGTCCCATATGGCATGCCAAATTGTTGGAAGTAATATCCGGTCCGGTTCTTATTCTAAGCCGGGAGAAAAATGGAAAAGAAATGAACTGGAGGCAGTTGGAAAGGAGGTCTCCATTTATTTGGTAGCCAGAAGCAACAGTGACAACAGCATGTTTCTGGGTGTCTGACAAATTGGGATTGAGAATAGATGGGCTTTTATACAATTTGGGGGGCTTTGTGATTGAAATGCCTGTTCCTGTGCAAGAATATGCCCGTTAATATTTTAATGGCCATTGCCAGATTCCTATGGGGCCATGACCAGCTCTACAGGCAAAAGAGGAAATACAAATCCTAGGCATTTTGTCTGAACCAAACCAGTTTCAGTTCCTTGCCTATTGTGTTACTTATTTGGAGTTGCTGGCTCCCCTTTGTTTATGAATAGAGTGGTCTGGCTTTATGAATGGATACAAAATATCCATTCTGCTTAAGGTTGTTTTCCTATAGCAGAAAGTTTGGGGGTATTTTCTGCCTCTGTTAAGGAAATTTTTCTCCTCTTCTCCTATTCTATATATATATACTTATATATATATATAAACTTCCTGAAAGTATCCTGGTTATAATAGCAACAGAAGACCATTGTGAGCTTGGAAGATGTTTCCTAATCTAGCAAGTTGGTCCTCTATATAATTTTCACTTGTAATATATCATCTTGTAGATAAATTGACACACTCCAAATCCTGCTAAATTATAGCCTCCAGTTACCTCATCTTTGAGACTGTTTGGAGACATAATTTTAATTATATATGGAAGGCTATGCATAATGTTATTATTTTACTGCATGAATAGGAATGAAGCACCACTATTTCTGCTTCCCACTCTCTCCAAAACAGGTTGGAAATCATCATATTCTTGACTGACCTTGCAGTGCTGAGAACAATAAGCAAAGAACTGCTATGCCACAAGCCCATGTAATTATTTCATGTGGTGAGCATCCAATATGCCATAAGCAAAACAATGAAAATTGGAGCAGATTCTTGGAGCGGCAGCTGTTAAGGTCTCTTCTTATTGTACCTTTGGAATACCTATGAAGCTGGGTGCAGTCTCAGAGGTGGGCAGCAAGATGAGGCATAGATTCTTGCAAACGGTAAAACTTGGGTACTCAGAAGTTTCATAGTACAGCATTTTTTTAAAAAAAAAATACTATTCTTATTGTGATTTCAAATAAGCATACAGTAGCTGAACCAGATGAAAATTGGATGAGCTTTCAAATGCAAACTCAATCATAGAATGACAGAAGCTGAATTTAAATCAGCTTCATATAGAAGTGAGCAGAGAGGCTATGTAAAGCCTCTCGTTTGAATTCTCAGTTGAGATACTTACCAGTAGATTTTAGGTATTAAAGTCTTTGAGCTTACATATCTCTCAGTTGTTGTTTGTTCTGCTTTGTCATTTTAACATTATTTGCATAAAAAGCTCTTGATTCTGTTATATATTAAACAATATTTTAAAGAGTTCCCCCCCACATATACTAAAAATAATACTAGAATTCTATCTCTGTGCATTTGTGCGTGTGGGGGCATGTATATATAGTGGAGTATTTCTTGCTCAGACACTTAAAATGAGCTGGAATAAAAAAATATGCTTATAGAACTACTTTATAGTTACCATATATTGGCCTTAAATTAACTACTGATTGATTCACATATTACTGTCTTATCTGTGGTTTATTTTCAGATTTTTGGCCTTTGCTTTGAAAGCTCCAACTAGCTCTACTAACTCATTTTTTCTCCTTCAATTTATATTTTTACCTTGAAAGTATTTAAAGGCTGCATGATCCCTTGAGTCATTTTCATTTCTTCTCTATCTGTACAGATTTATCCTCCTCTGATCATTTTTAGAATAATTGCATTATTTTGTTGCCCTTATAACTTTCCTTGTTTTAATAACTTCTTAATAGTTGTGATTTGCCAATTGGGAAGAAACCGGTGTGCTATTTATGTAAGCCTATAGTTCAAACTGGTCTGATCATTTTTACTATCCAGAAGAACTGGATAAATGCATGTTAGAGAACTATATAATTGGTATTCATTTCACAGAAGTTTAAAGATAGCCTGCTTTAAGACAAGGCCATTTATTTTATTCGCAACAATAATAATAATAATAATAATAATAATAGTAAAGTTGGAATGTAAAGGTTTAGCATGCAAGTGCAGAGAACTGAAGCTATGTATGATATGCTCTCAGGATCAGCCCTTCCTAGAACTGTAATATTTTGATAGCATGGTGGTAATCTTAGAAAAACTAGTTTGGGAGTTCATCGTCATATCCACCAAGTGCAGCATGAAAATGACCCATTAAACATTTTAAAGTTACCGTTGCATTATGTTGTCTTTATCTCATCTCCAATCCACCAATAAATTCATTGTTATCAGTTCCACTTCTAAATATTATCCAACTTCTTTTCTCAATATACATTTTGACACAGACACAATTCATAATAATTTCACTGACAATGAAATAGTCTTATGTTACTTGAATTTGAACTTGATCTCCTTACCAAGTGGTTAGCTGAGTATGGTTTCATAACCAGTATGTTTCTGAGGGTGTTACAGGACCATGCGTGTTTCATATACAATGCTTCATCAAAGTATTTTGTCCACTTCCATGATTTTGACTTGATTCAATTCCAGTCTACAATGAGATAGATTAATTACAATGTATACATGTTTTTCTTAATGCTATAGATGGAACTTTTCATCCACAGGGTCGTGTTCTGCAGAGCAGCTTGTATAAATACTGAATTGGATCCATACTGCCAATATGCCCGAACCATCATAACCACCATTTCTGAATATCATTGGCTGTTCTTGACTGATTGCGGCATTGCAGATGGATGGTTTCATTTCTTAATTTATCAGTATGCTGCCAAGGGTCCTTTAGAAAAAGACATTTCCATGTTTGGGATCTTTGGTATTAGGAATGTCTATGGTCCAACTCAAACACTGGTAATATCAGTGACTGGAAAAGTCATATTTTGGTGGTTAGGGTAAATTAGATTTCCACCAGATGAGTAAACCCCAACCTATGGTTTAGCTGTTCAGGTAACATTATCAATTACAGAAATACTTATTATTTTCTTTTAATTTAGGGACATTCCCTTAATATAACTGCTTTTCTGACAGTTAGTGGATTATCCCAATGGCTTGTTGCCTTAAATCATTTACCCATGCCAGAAACCATATCATCATTATCAGCTATAATCATTGTCACAGATTGATGTATTGACTATAGAGATACTTAGACTTTGGCTCAGCTACATTATTTAATAAACAAACTTTGGGTGAACTTTGGGAGGTAACTTTAGCAAAATTGAAATGACCTTTCTCTTGTGATAGAAGATCAAATCATTTTCTTTGAGCAATTTTAAAGAAAATGATATTGGTTCTTTCTGGGTTTTTTTTTAAAACTATTAGCCTTAATAACTTGTTTGGATTTGCAGGATATGTTCCAAATTCATACCATTGTTACTGTTTCATGGCAAACTATATCCTAACAAATAGTTCTATTACTTGAAGGAGACAGCTACACGCTAGCAGAATAATGTATCCTAACATCAATCATCAAGCTATGCTAACATTTTCTTTGAAGGAAAATAGAGTAAAATTAAACCAAGTTGCTAAAAGAGGTGAAAGATCTATGTCATTGCTCAGCTTTTTGTCCTAATAAATGCTTATCCAACTCCACTCAATGGCAATTAAAACAATTTTTCTAAACATATATTGATCTGGTAAGTAGTTCTATATTTTATTTTATTTTGTTTACTTTAATCTTTTTTGGAGCTTATATACCATTATTGTTTTATACTTCAACTTTTAATTAATAGAATTAGCTTTGATAAGCATCTTATATATGTAATCAACATGTACTTCTATATAGGAGCTGAAATTAAATTAATCAAAGCTTAAATTTAGTGCCAATGCAATAAAAAGAATAGTGCCAATAATAAAATCAAAATATGGGATGATTTTGAATATTCTTTGTCAGATCTGCTTTATAAATTTATAAATATTATATGACTTTATATATCTACCATATGTAATGAGTTACTTTTCAATCTTTTATATCACATAATCTGAAACAGTTTAAAAATTCAAAAGGCACCAGATCAATTCAAACATATTATTCAGACCAGCTTTTTGAGTATCACTTAATTAAACTTAAAATAATATGTAAATTAGCATCATGCTAAATGTGTCAGAGCTGATGTACTTTATTATACTTGTATGTCTTTGAAATCCATATAGACTATTAAGAAAAAATGCCATCATATTCCCACCCCAGATGTATGTTTGTGTCTCAGAGGATTTTCTAGTGGAAATTAATTAAAGCTCTTACATGCTATTCTTCCCTTAAGCCTCTCAATATGCTTAACTGACATGATGGGGCTATGATCCATTTTTTTCTAGAGCCCTCATTAAATAAGTTAATTTGGCTTAAACATACGTTTTCCCCCCCAAAGTCACTAATATGCCTCTCCTTGATTGCATTACCTGAGGTCATCAAGAATGTGACACTGGTAATTTAAAAGTTCCTTCTACCCACTGTAAAAGAGCATTAAAATGTATATATGATTCCGAAGACTACAGTTGACACATATACATTATCAGAACATCTAATCTTAAATACATATGGGGAAATCTTTTTTTAAATTTTTTTCCCTTATTTCTTAAATCTCTTTGCCACTGAAGTGAGTTATAGAAGAGGCTTCTATATATACATAGAGCAGAATGAATAGGAATCTGAAAGACTAAAATAAGTAAGCCTATGGTAGGTTGCAAAAAGAAGCTGGGGCTTCTTATCCAGTTAATTTAAGTATTTTTAAAACACACTTAGAAACTAGCATTCCCTTACAGTCTCACATCACAACCATCAGATCTTCCCACAAAGCAAACTCAAAGCAACATAAATGGGTCTTTTTGTTTGTTTGTTTTCAAGTCTTATATGGCTGCCTATTTCATACAATGACTCTAAGCAGTTCACAAGTCTATAAAAAAAAAACCCAATTAAAAACAAAGCTTTCCCCCTGGGTGCTAAACCCAGCATTCTTACAGCTCCCCCCTGCCCCCAATCCTATTCCCATGATTGGGAGAACAGCCAGGTCTTTACAGTCCTTTGAAAGGCTAAAAGTACAGGATTCGTTCTGGTCTCCAGAGAAGGTTTTTCCAAAGGACAAGGGAAGCCACCAAGAAGACATGCTTCCGAGCTCCCATCAGATGGCAACATTTAAGAGAAGGGGACCTGGAGAACACCTATCCTATCTAACATAGTGGAACAAGCATATACCTTTAGGGAAAAGTATTTCACAAATAATCTGGCCCAGACCATGTAGAGCTTTAAAGAACAAAAGAATTGGGGGCAGGGGGCTCATAGAAGATGATACACAGTTTGGACATTCTATTGATTGATTGATTGATTAGCCCTTGGGCCATATCAAAGTGCAAAGTTCCAGAAACAAATTATTACTACAATTTGATAAAAGCATTTAAAATAGAATTAGATAAAATAAAATTTAAAATGAAATTGGAATAAAATACAGTCTAAAATGAAATTGGAATAATATATAGTCTAAAATGAAATTGGAATAAAATACAATAATTTAAAATATAGATAAAATATGATAAAATTATATTTCGGTGTCACCCCTGCAATCTACCCCAATAGTCCCACATACGCAGATCTCAGCTGAACCATTTTGCTTAAGTACTGTGCTGTGTTAAATGTTATTTTCAGATTCTGGCTGGACATAAGGTAAGTTGTTTTGATATGGTGATCCCAATGAGTCGTTCATTTGGTATATAGACCGAGGTACCTGTCTCTCACCTTCTTATACAGGCAACAATCAAATAGGATGTGAGCCAGGTCTTCTACATCTGGTGCTCCACAAATGCAGAGATGTTCATTGTAGGGTATGGAATGGAATCTCCCGTATCTAACCATTGTGTAGAGCTGTTTGAATCTTGCTCGCGTAAATATCTCCCTTAGATGTTTTGGCAGTTGTAACTTCAAATAGCTGTCTATTTGAAAAGTATGTTTGTATTTGCTCAGCCATTTCAAGTTACCCACCTTACTAGGATAGCTATATCATTTTTTGTTTCTATATCCTTAATTCTTTGGGCAGCTCTTTTTTTAAACCGTTCTCCTGTTACACAAGAGTCAGGAAGGCCACAGCTTCTTACAAAATGTGTTAGTTTGGTGATCCAGGAGATTTGTGATTGTAATTTTATTTCTCTAGTAGACATAACTTGGGGATTCTATCAGTCTCCATTTCATTGACTTTATGCCAGTAGTTATATGCTCTAATTTTGGATAATGCATGAATTGTATGAATTCCCAATTCAGCTCTAACTGCTTAAGCAGATGTTCTTAGATCTACACCCAAAATACATCTCAAATGCTGGGACTGTGTTTGTTTTAGGACTGTGGTTGAGTATAGACCCCAAACTTCTGCTCCATACAAGAGCATAGGGGTAAACTTAGCTTTATATACTTTAATTAATGGGGCTAGTGACGCTGAGTAACTATGATTCTTTAGTTTAAGCAGTAAATTCAAATGAGCTTTTGCTCTAAGTGTACTCTGTTGATGATGGCAGGCACAAGATCCAGTCTTGGAAAAAGTTACACCTAAATATACAAAGGTGTTAACCTGTTCAATTGGTTCACCGTCTAATTGACATTTATGTCTCTGTTGATGTTTTCCAAACACCATGATTTTTTTATTTAGATTTACTAATGGTTAGGGACTTATCCTGTCAATAAGAGCTGAATCTTCTTAATAGCCTACATAATCCTACTTGTGAATACAATAATAAAATCATATCATCACCATAGAGCAAGCTATTACAGTATGTATTTAGGATCATCGGCATATGTACCATGGGATCCTTTATTAACCCTGGCAAATCATTGATATATAAACTAAATAATGGGGCCAGGATACACCCTTGCCTTACCCCTTTATTTGTGTGAATCCTGTTAGTCAGAGCCCCATTAACCCCATACCACACCCTCAAACAGGTACTTGTGTAAAGGGCTTTAATCAAAGCCAGCAGTCTGGGTTCTATTTTAAGAGCTGTCAGTTTACTCCATAGTACTTCTCAATTTACCATATCAAATGCTGCTGTGAGTTCTATAAAAGCAGCAAAAAGGGGTCTCCTCTTATAGGCATATTTGGCAATTAGATGATTCAAGATAAAGCAGTTATCAATAGTGGATCGGCTTTGTCTAAAACCTGCTAGTTCTTCTGCAAGAATATAGTTTTCCTCTACCCAGATTTTGAGTCTATTTAAAAGGAACCTAGCATACCTAGCTCAAAATGTCAATCCGACTGATGGGCCTATAATTACTAGGATTCTTTTATTTCCTTTTTTATATATGGGGACAACTATTGCCATTTTCCACCCATCTGGTGTTATTTATATGTGTAAAAAGACCTGTCAATACTGGTCCCCACCAATTGGGAAATTTCTTAAATAATTCTGCTGGTAAAAAATCCTCACCTGGAGCTGTATTGCTTGTTAGGCTTTTAATGATGGATTGTATCTCCTTTTCTGAGACTGGTGGCCAGGGGGAGGAGTTCTAGAATTTACTAAATCACTGCTTAAAGACAGTTTCTCTGCAAGTTCTGTGGAAGTAAACAAACACTGATAATAATTCTCCCAGTCCTCAGCAGAGATTGGTATATCAAATGCAAATCTCCGTTCCTTTAGGACACCTGCTACAGAGTGCCAAAATATTACTGAGTTATGACAGTAGGATTCCTCTGGGTGAGCCTCATGGCTGCCTTCAATTTCTTTTTCAGCCGCTGACATTCAGGATTAAACCAACGAGGTCTACCCACTTGGGCTCTTTTTGTAGCAGGTTTAGTTGTTAGGTGTTTCTTCAGGATATTACAGAGATTAAAGAATGCGTTGAAGGCTGACAGCCAGTCAGTAGTAGATGACTGGATTATTCTAGCCCAGTTGCTAGCATTCTCTGCTTTAAGGCAGTCTGATATTGCCTTAGTATCAACTTTGGTCCAAATTAACCTTTTATTTTGGGTTGACTCTACCTTTTTGGTGAGCCATCTGTCAGCCACGTTATATGGTCTTAAATCTGAGAAGCCTCTCGATGTCACGCTTACAGGCTGATGATCACTATCGTTGCTAAAGTGTACCGTGACCTCCGAAAAGAGGTTGACTTTATCTCTAGACACACAAAAGATATCCAGTACACTGCTTGAATGGGCCAAGTGGTGTGTGTAAGGATACATGTAATTCTTATCCTTATCTCCCAAAATTTGGAGATTACCCTTAAAGATTAAGGACAACTAGGAACAGGCCAGCAGCATTACTTTTGTGGTCTCTCAAGAGCCACTGAGGATCCCTTCTTCTCATACAAAGAGGGGTCCAACCTAGCGTTAAAAATATCCTAG
>NW_015386628.1:749849-784621 GCF_001527695.2 Protobothrops mucrosquamatus | reverse complement strand
AGAAAAGGTGGCGGAACTCAAACCTGGCCACGCCCTCATCAAACCCTAGGACCGCCCCTTTAGAGAACAGGAATGCAAGTAAAATTTGGGAGGGGCTATTTCCGGTGTGGGAGGGGCTATTTCCGGTGCGGCCGGCCCGGAAAAAGGTGCCGGAACGCGGTTCCGCCGCGTTCCGGCTGAAAAAAAGCCCTGGTAATACCACTATAGACTGAGGGTACAATATAGTTATATCATTTAGAATAACTTCCAGACCCATCCAGTATTCGGAGTTATAATACCGAGATGTGTTTGGATGGATATACACATTTACCAGTATTAACTCGAACTCTTTATATCCAAATTTAGCAGCTAAGAAATACAAATACTTGTCTTCATTGTATAGTTTCTCCCCCTGCCATTGCAATTCTTGCTTTGTAAGAATGCATAACCCACCAAAGAGTCTCCCTTTGTTTTTTGTTTTTTGAGCTAGGGAAGTCCATCCATGAAAGCCTGGGCAGTTGTTCTGGTTCATCCACTTCAGTTAACCAGGTTTCCTGAAAGGCTATTCCATCAAATCTAGAGAAGAGGCTCATTAGTCCACTATCAGCCATCCCCTTCCAACCAGCCACGTTCCAGGTCAGCATCTGTATGAGATTCCCAGGGGCAAGGTGATCTGGCTTGGTTGATTGGCTAGGTGGTAAGAATGCCGGATGTCAACTTGACATTGGAGCTGGGTCGATATTAACTATGCTTCCCATATAAACACAGTTATTATAAGGTTCAATATTTTCCCTCGTGAGTTGCAGAACTTGTTGAGCTTGTTGTTGCTCCTCTTAATGTTGATTGCCAGAAGTCCTGTTGGATGTCCCTTTCCTCCTCTTTTTGTTTTGGGCTAGTATGCCTTCTCTTTTTATTTATTGAGGCTTGAGTGCTTTCAGAAGCCAGACTTGATAGCAGTTCCATGGAGGAGCTGCCAGTAGGAAGCAAAACATTCAAGCTTTGTTGCACCAGCTGCTGATCTCAAAGTTTGACCAATTATTTCAATATTATCCAGTATCATCTCTTGGTCTCCTGGGCAAAGGGTAGCAAACTGGTGGACTAGCTCTTTCTCATCATCCATGAACTGAAGCTTTCCATTGTGTAGGTTTAAATATTCTTTTTTATTGTCCTTGTCTTTTCTTAACCTTGTTAGTTGAGGGCTTGTTTGTTTGGCCATTGGTATTTTGGAGTTCCCAAGATTAATGTCGACTTCCGTCACTGTCTTGGCTCTCTGTCCAGACTTTAACAGGGACTGTATTTGGGTGGTGTGAAATACCCGTCTTGGCCAAATACAGAGTTTCTTTAATGAGGTCTCAAGCCTGAATAATGGCAGAACAATCTGCCCAAAGGTTAGCAATATTCTTTTGCAGCCTTGTCTGTCAGGGAGCCAAGAAATCTCTATTAGCTCATTAGAATATACACTATAGCATAAGAGTTGGGATAGAGAGATCAAAACCATTCTCCTCTTATGCCACCTGCCCCTGTTCAGAGGGGTGTTAGCAACTTGGAGTAAAATCCTATGTCTCTGCAAGACCAGCCTCTCCACCACATCCTCTTCGCCCTGAGACCCCCAGTCCACACGGGCTGGCCGAACGTCATGGGTAAGCTTTGGAATGTGAGTGTTGCTGTTAACTTCTTCAGCTAGCTTATTGATGTGTTTTTTCATTAGAGACTTTATTTTTTTAAAAAAATATGTTTCATTAATTTTTGACATGCACCTTAATATTTGGTAAACATTGTGTTGTCTGGGTTAGTGTTTAAAAAACAATAACAATTATTTTCTATAATTCTATAGTCCATTACTTGATTTCCTCTTCTTCCAATAATATTCTCTTTTGCCAACCTTAAATTAATACAGTTCTTATTTAAATAAATGACAATTAAATATAAATATTTTTCTCATATTTCTGCAAATAATAACCACATCAACATAAAGCTTCTTTTCATTGATCATCTTGATTGCCTCGTCATAAATTTGTTTTCCCCACAATATTCAAAACATTCTTACTGGTTAAGATTTTCTCAAAATTAGTTACACTTAAGTATTTAAGTCTTTTTTCTCATACAAGCCATCACAATTTTATATTTCTCATATCTTAAAGGAAAATAAGAGAGAGAGAGAAAAGACAAAACAAAACAGAGAAAACATTTCTTTTATGTAAACCATCCCAACATTTTTATATTTCTAATATCAAAAGACCAAACACAAAGGTAAAAAGAAAGAAGGCATACTATATTACTTGAGGGGTTCATCCCTCTTAAACTAATCTTCATTTGTATTCAAAATCTTTCTATTTTTTAAACCATATTCAAACAAATGTTTAATTTTTAAATACTCCTGGTAATTCCCATCATCTAATTTCTTAATTCTCACTTTAACTATTTTTTTTTGCCCAACATCTTTCCTGTTCAATATGCTTTGATGAATCAAAGAATCTTTTAATCTTATAAATGTTATTGCAAGTACAAAAGGCAAAACAAGTAAGATGTTTTTATAGGAAGGTTTCACCCCTTTGTATTAATTGAAAATCTTTTCCTTTTTTTCTTTCTTGATTTTATTTATTATTTTTTGTCTCTCAAGTTCTCATAATTCTTCTGGCAAAATTTGTTTTGCCAAATCTTTTTTCTTGTCCTCAAACTTATTTTGTAATTTTAAAGTGTAGTTTGTCTTTTCCATGTCCAGAGTTTCCTGTAACTTTTTTTTTCATCTGGGTTAAGCCATACTTCCTTGTATTGTTAAATTCCATCTTGAAATCTCTCTCCTCTGTCTTGTATTCAGTTGTCTGTTTTTTCTGCTCACTCTCTATTTTTATTTTCTGAGAATGTTTATGTTGTAAAGTTAAATAATCTCATGGTTTGCGATTATTGTTTTTTGAATTAGTTGCAACATAACATAGATCTCCTTCTGGAAAGTATTTGTTTTTTCTTGGTATATTCTTTCTGGAGATCTCTGGTTTTCCATGATAGCCAAAAATCAGGGTTTTCCTTTCTCTGCAGACAGCTTTAGAGTCACAGTTGAGTTAGTATTTGTAATCCAGAAAGGTCAATTCTTTTTTTTTTTTTAGAACTTATAATTCTCACTTTGTAGAAAGCCCAAGATGTTTTTTTTCTTTTTCTTTCTTTCTTTCTTTCTTTCTTTCTTTCTTTCTCTTTCTTTCTTTCTTTCTTTCTTTCCCTTCCTTCCTTCCTTCCTTCCTTCCTTCCTTTTGTCACAGCTGTTCTCTGTTATTAAGACATTGAAGGTCACCAAAATCAAATTTATCTTTTCCTGGGCCTTCCCAGTCCCTGTAACAGAGCAGCTGTTGTATATTTTCATCCACCACTAGATATCAGCACCAGTTCTTTCAGTTCTTTTCAGTAATAGACCATTATTTACTTCTATTTTCATGATATTAAAGGAAAATCTTAACAGATTCCATTGATTTCAAACTTATCCAAATTAAGTCTTATATTCTTTTCATTTCAGTATATTTCTGTTTCCCCTGAAAGATTTAATTCACCGCTTCCATCTGTAGGAGGGTGGAGCAAAGGTCCCCCCTACTTCACTTTCAGAGGCTTTTTGCTTCTTGGGGTTTTTCTTTTCTTTTTTTTTCCAGGAAATCAATTTCCAAGTAGAAGAAAGGGTTTCCTGCCTGAGCAGGGGGTTGGACTAGATGACCTCCAAGGTCCCTTCCAACATCATCATCATCATCATCATCATCATCATCATCATCATCATCATCATCATCATCATCATCATCATCATCATTATTATTATTATTATTATTATTATTATTATTATTATTGAGAAAATCACTATTCTTACCCAGTCCAAACACATTGTTTACAGTCAGCTTGAAGTAGTTCTTTTGGACTTCAGTTGCTTGTAGCTTGGGCTAGACTCGGAAGTTAAGCTAGCTAACCTCTTCTCCTGCTGGTTTCTGTAGGGCTTTTACCAAACCAATCAGATTGACTGCCATCTCTCTGCAATCAGCAGAACTTCCCCCTTCTATGTTGCCACTACGGGGCAACTTCAGGCCCATTTAGGGTCCCCTGGCAGGCAGAAATCAGCCATCGGGTATGGAGCCCTGCAATCCCTCAGCTGCTGAAATACTGTGCGAAACCGGAAGTCCTCTCATTTGAGACTTTAATTCTTTAATCCCTCCATTTGCTTCCAGGAGCTGGTCAAATATAGCAGAGACTGTTTGAACTGTTAGTAGGCAGCTCTTAGCAACCAAATCCAAGTCTCCTTTAAAATTGTTCCTAATATTATTCTTATTCTCCCCTCCAATTCCTACTGGAATTGCAACTCCCTCCTCCACAGAGAAGCAGTCATCCTCTTCCCAATCCAGAAGGAAGCTAGGTTTTTTTTGCCAGGGTCGCAAGGGGGGAAGAAAAGAGAAAAGGAGACTTACAGTGTCCGTTATCTGAAAAAAAGTCTTTTATCTTGGGTTGTCTGGGCATTGTTGCAGCCATGTTTAGCTTCTGTTTGTATTACTAAATTTTGTTCTTTTGTTTCTGTAGCTACCAGTCTTAAACAGTAAGGCACAGTTCTTAGAAGTAATACAATGATACAATCAAAAATAGATCTATGAAATGAGGCAAGAAATTTTATCATTTTGCTGACTTTCTCAATGCTTCTTTCTCTAAAATTCAGAAAAACTTCACTGACTTCCAAGAGTCCCAACCAGTTTGGACATTCTAGGGAAAAAAAGGTAAATTGACTGGGAGTGAAACACAGGCTGCTAGATTTGACTCAAAGCCTGATCTAAAATGATAATCAATACTGACTACCTTGAAAGAGCAACAGATAGCTATAATTGGGATGGTTCTTTTTCCTTTTAAGTATCTGTACTCTATACTTCTGACAGGTTGAACTCTTTGTAATTCAATGGAGTAAGAGAAGAAGATTTAGAGCTGGGCTCTGTTAAATGTGTGGCTTTTTAAAGAAAGATGCCTACAATGATGTTTTTGGGGAAAGAATTAGATGACTCCTCATGCATATTTATCTTGGCAATTGGCCAAGAGAATCCGGGGTAAATTTAGGAAGCACAGCTTCAGAGACGTTCAAGCTAACCTTTTTAATGAAAAAAAAAAAAATTACTATCCGTTTGGGTTTGTTGTTGATTTACATTAAACTATGGCTTGAAACTTTCTTTTCCTGAGTAAAATTCCATGATATCCAGAATATTTGAATGTCTAACCATTTAAATACTGGGTTTCTGACTCTTGGTTGCTCATGTATGGGCATGTTGCTGATTTGTTAACCGAGGCTCCAAAATATATCCCTATAAATCACATAGATTGTAATTTAGATTGGATATTTTGGTTTTATTATGATGAAAAGAGTCCTTGAGTTGGCTAGTGGACTTTGCAAAGGCTATCAGTGTCTTCCTTACGGCCGCTATCTCTCTTTACCACACTCTGCACATATTTTTATTTAATCAATTTATATGCCACATACTTGCCAAAGCATTTAAGAAATCTAACAAACATGGCAAAACCCAAAAGTTTATTTAATAGTTTTAAAAGGCATACAATGCAGCCTTCAATTGGCATCATACCATCTCCCAATATGGGCACATTTAACATCCTGGCTCAAATGTCCAGATGAAAAAACAGATTTTTGATGCCCTTCAAAAGGCTAGCAATGTGAGCGCTAATCAAACCTGGGGGGTGAGTGGGGAGATAATTTCAGATGGTGGGTACATTTCCTGAGTTCAACTAGATGTTGATAGTACAACAAGGAAGGGACCTAGAACATGCCCAACCTGGAAGAGTATATAGGATGTAAGAGCTGTGGTGATTAGAATGCAGTACTGCAGGCTAATTCTGCTGATTGCCAGCAATTCGATCCTGATCAGCTCAAGGTTGACTCAGCCTTTCTTCCTTCTGAGGTCAATAAAATGAGGACCCAGATTGTTGGGGGCAATATGCTGACTCTGTAAATCGCTTAGAAAGGGCTGTAAAGCAGTATGAAGTGGTATATAAGTCGAAGGGCTATGGAAGCATATAACTGGAGATAGGCAAGTTTACAAATAAGTCCTTAACTTATGGCTACAATTAGGGCTAGAATTTCCCTGGCAAGTCAGTGAGATTGTAAAGTGAATCATCATGTGACCGGATCCAATTTTACAACCAATTTTAGCATGGTTATTAAATGAATTATACACTAGTTTAGTGAAACCGACTCTCCTAATTGATGTTGCTGGTCAGAAACTGACTGGGAGGATTGCAAATCATGATCAAGTGACCACTGGATGCTATAGCTAGTTGTAAATACAAGCAGATTGCCAAGTATTAGAATTGCACTGTGTGTGTGTGTGTGCAACAATTATACTTTCAAGAACAAGTCACAATCACTTTTTTGAGGCCATCATAACTTTGAATCATCATTAAGTCAAGGACTATAACTGTAACTGTACTGTTCCATGTAGGGATTTGTAAATTGTAACCAGCACAATGAATTGCATTTGAAAGCCTACTGGGAACCAGTGCATCTGAAGAAGTAGAGAAAAAAGACCAACTTGAAGTAACTTGGATTGATTACAAGAAGTTTATGACTCCTGCCACATGATTGGATAATCAACTGCCTAGAAATAAAAGGACTTAGGGAAAACATCAAAAGCTTTGTGCAAAGGTCAATGGCACAATGGAAGATATGGTTGCTGGTCAATGGCAATAGATTGGGAGAGGTTAATATCAAGAAATATTTTTTTCAAGGAGACTCACTATGACCACTAAAGTTCGTCATTGCATTGATTTCTCTCTCAAGAATACTGAACAAGTCAGTCCATGGCTAATAAACGTCAAAAATATTTGACAAGTTATCCCACCAACTTTACATGGACAATCTAAACCTGTATGGGTTTATCTAAACCATCTGAAACAGAATCGCTGCTCAATATTGCCTATGTATACAATCAAAAAATTGCAATTGAATTTGGACTGGACTGATGTGTTACTTTCACCATCAATAGAAAAAAAAGTGAATATGGAAGGAATCAAGACATAGCATCAAGAGTCTGTATGAAGTTGATCGCTACAAATAGATGGGCATTCTTCAAGCTGACAACATCAAGCACACTGACGAAGAAGGTGAGAAGTGAATACAACATGAGAATGAAGAAGATCTTAAAGTCAGAACTCGGTAGAGGAAATAACATAAAAAGAAATTAACACTTGGGCAATTCCAGTCATTAAATACCCACCTAAAGTAGTGAACTGAACTCAAGTAGAAATAAAAGTTCTGGATAAAAAAAAGACCAGAAAAACAGTGACAACGAATCATGATCTTAATCCCCACAGCAATGTTGACAGACTCTACACTACAGTATTTACCGAGGAAAACAGGTACATGTGGAATGTTGCAAGTATACCAGATGGTTGAAGAGGAAAAGGGGGCATTGGAAGATCATCTGAAGTTCCTTGAAGAAGATGCACTGAAACTGATATACTGCAAAGAACTGAAGAGACCAAACTACAAAAAAGGACGCTTTACTCTTCCCTATATCCTTAGATTTCATATCCAGTTTAAAAAATATGCCTGTGAAAGCTTAAACAATAAAGCTTTCAGAAGAAATTCAAGGGCAGAGCACTTGGTAAAGTAGTGTTATTATAATATTAGAAAAGCCATTAATGATAAATAAGCCACTGCCAGAAGTGCAACACTCAAGCCAGATATATAATGGAGACAAGGTTGAAATCGTACACTTATAATTTATCTGATGGTCAGTTTGCTGCAGCATACTGGAAAGATCCACCTCATCAATTGGCATGGAATTTTCCAGGTGATAAAATCTTAATTATTGCAGAAAGCAATTATTTTGTGAACTAATTCAGAAGCATTCTTTGCATTTTCACAGAGGTGAGAGTGGGGGATCAGAAGGAAGAAAAGACTATTCTCATTAAATGCAATAATGAAATGGTCTCCTTTCTAACTAAAATTAAAGCACCCTCAGATCAGCACAGCCCTGGTAACTGTGGCTGAAATGCAAGGTTGCAAGAGGAATATTGTGAATTAATCTCGACTTTAGTGCACGGTTACTGTTTGCCTAAAAATCAATCCTGCTGGCATTTTTATAGGCATTCTGCAAATGGAAAAGAAGCAAATGAGCCATTTTCTGTTTTTATTTTCTGTATATAGTCATGCCTTGAGTTTTCCCATTTGCCTCTTTCATTTTTTTCAGCAGAGAAATTCTTGTTTTGCAATATAATTGAGACTCTAATTATTAATTTATGGCTGGAATCTGATTCTGTGTCCCTGGAGATATACCTACTGTTGCACACAAACCACTCAAAACGTATATAAAAGTTGGGTTATAAAGTCATTACAAAACAGCAGTATAATGAAATATCCTGCAGTCAGTTCAGAAGGACTGAAACTACAAAATGCCTCTTTGATTTAGTGTATAAACTTGAAATGTCTATTTCATTTTTTCAAATGATATTTTGCCATAGCTTAGGATGCCTGAGGTTTAAGATGCTGGAGGGGAAAGGCATACAATATGCATGTTCTAATTTAAGTACTGATGTTTTCAAGGTCACAACATAAACATTAAAATTGTGATTGGAGGTGAGTAAAGGAAAGCTTTCGGTATGAATCTGAACTCCTAACCTGTCTCAGCTACTGTGAAAACAGAAACAGAAGAAACGTTTAATCGGGTGTAGCTAAATTGCTCTTCATCTATCTGGTCAAAATAAATGAATACAGGTAGTCCTCGAGGCACGAACCTAATGGAGCCTGCCCATTAGGATCGTAAGTCAAAACATTCATCAGATGAATCACTCAATTTTACAAATTTTTAAAATCAAATTCATTAATTGAATCAAATGGGTCATTAAATGAACAAAGATCTGGCTTACTATTTCCTCTAATTTGTTAATTGATCTCTGCCATCGTAAACTGAACTGAGAGGCTCCCCCACTGGCTGCCCATCAGCTGTTTCCAATGCAGCCTTGGCTCAGGAACTAAATTGCGTCCAAGGGGGCTTGCAGCAATCCAGGTTTTTTTTAAAAAAAAACTTGTTGCTAGTCAGCTCAAGCCTCTTCAGCTGCTGGGGGGGGGGGATTTAAAAAAAGACCACTTGACACCAATTAGCTTAAGAGTCTCCAGCCAGGCACCCAGAGGGAGATAGGGGAGGGATTTACAGAACTCTGAGTTTCCAACAGTAACAGAAATGGAAGGGATCTTGAGGTCATCTAGTGTAACTCACTGCTCCCACAAGAGAGTATTTCTGATAAATGCCTATCCAGTCTCTTCTTAAAAGCTTCCAGTGGTGGGGCACCCACAACTTCTGGGGGCAATTTAAATTTAAAACCTACAATTTACAATAATATATACTAATCTACAAAATAAAAGCAAGGAAACAACATTATAGAATGCTTTGTGTAGATGCTGGCTAGCATTTCTACAAGCAGTTACAAGGCAAATGCAAACAAACTTTACCTTTGCAAAGTACTGTACTTACAAACACAATAGTTTGCAAAGTACAGTACTTAAAAGAAGCAGAGAAGTTCCCAAAGTGCTTACAAACAGTACAGTACTATAGAGTAACAAAAAAGAATATTTTAAAATACTTACAGAAGCCATTCTAACACTCCAGTGCTCAAGCCCAGGCAGCAACAGATCCTCCATGCAACACCCAAAAAAACAAGCTGAGCAGCAGCTGCAAAAATCTTGTTTGGGCATTTGACCAGGGACAAAAAACAAAAACAAAAAAACTAACCCTGCTGGCTTAGTAATTCCAAATGGCCCAGGCAAGTCAGAGTTAAAAATGGCCACCGCTGCAGCAGAGATGAATCCAAGTCACATGGCAACAGAGGCCTCTTTTTGGTCACAGTTTTGAATTTCTACTATAAGTACCCTTTCTGAATAAATTCGTTCTTGTGAAAATTTGCTAAATGAACATTCATACCTGGGGATCACCTGTATTTCCATTTCAGACATAAGTGGGAGAAATAACTGGATCAATGTCAACCTGTAACATTGAGGGGAAATCGTGTTTATGACTTCAGTTTAAGCCAGAAGTGAATAACTGGATTAAATATTTCTAAGTAATCTGTACTTAGAATCTACCATGAAAAATAGTGTGCTTTTACTGACTCCTTGACACACAGGAGTGACAAAACAGCAAAGAAAGGCACACCAGCAGCAGCTTGCCAACAGGATGACTTTAAGAGTTCCAAAGTCACACAACACATAAGTCTCACCATGGAAATCCAAGTGCAAGAAATCCAGACACAAGTCCCAAGAAGGGTGGTTCTGACACCAAAATTCATAACACACAATCCATATGGGAAACAGTAAACCATGAAATGAAAGACATTATACTAGAAAACAGTTATCTCTGACAACCACCTGATTCCCAATTCCTGGTTAAATAAATCCAAGCCAGGTGTTTCTCATTAGGAGGGATGAGCCTGCTTCCTTGTGAGTAGCCTCACTGATCTCTGTGTTTCCCTTCATTCTGCTCTTTACATCCATGGATCGGGAAGAGGCAAAAGCTGTTTCTCATTGGAGGTGCTCATTCTTCAGAGCTGACCCAAAGCAGCTGTGCCTTTCCTTCTTTCTCTTGCACATTCAATCAATAGCTCCTCCCAATGCCAGATGGTCCCAGGACTGCATCCTCATCAGCCACTGGACACTCTGAGAATTCCTGTGGACCCGTGGTACCCCTGTCTGATGGCCCTGATTCTGGCTCATCCTCCTTATTGGATCCAGCAACTACCAGAGGCATCACACAGTTATCTGACGAAAAAGATCCCAAACATTCCTAAATTTTTTTCAGGCCAGCCCACCTCTCAGTTGAATCCCTCCCAAGCATAAAAGGGAAAAACCTAGGAAGGGTGCAACAGATATTCATTGCTAGCTGAATCAATTGCTGGAATATTCAGTTCCCACCCATTAATGATTTGTATTAACAAATTCTTCCATTTTCTCTGCATTTCTGATTTGCTGGTAACAACAAGAAAATTGATTTTACTTGGTCTATTAATCTATTTCACCCATGAGCTAAAAGCAACCTGTTACTTGATAGTATCAAAAATCATGTTGGATTTAGAAACAATTTTAGCAAGCCTGGCTTTGTGTAGGTACAGTAAAGATATCCAAAATCAAGGAATACCAATGTCCTGTCTGTGATGTTAGCATAAAAATAAACAAGAGAGTATCACTTGGCATCTGCAGCCAGTGCCTAACCACATAATGAATCAGGTAGTCTAGTTTATTTAAGGGGTTATGATAGAGATTTCATTACCTATGTCAATGATGGCAAACCATTTAGAGACCGAGTGCCCAAACTACAACCCAAAACCCACTTATGCATCGTCGGGTGCTGGGTGGGTGTGGCCCATTGGGTGGGTGTGGCCCATTGGATGGGCATGGCTGCGGTGGTAACAGCAGATAGGGTGGGATTAAAAAGTTCAATCAATCAATTCCAACTTTGCACGATCTTTTTTTTTCCCGCGAGAAGTTGAAATTGACTGATTGATTGAACCTTTTTTTTTTTGTACACGGAAGTGGAGGCCTAAAGCAAAAAGGTTTTATAAAACCCAGCTGAAGGTGACGGCGCATGTGCCCACAGAGAGGGCTCTGAGTGCCGCCTCTGGCACCCGTGTCACAGGTTCGCTACCACTGACCTATGTCTATGCACAAATTTTGGCACTAAATAGACTTTAACAATTTCAATTATTGATGGAGTTAAAGAGGTGCCTTGGAAATGTTCTGAAGCATATTGTGTAGCTTAGTGGTATGTTTTGAGACAAACCAGCTATTCCAGTTGAATTGGTGTCTGGAATATCTAGCAGTCTCTGGGGGTCCTGAATATGGAAGTGTTTGTACATTAATAAGTAGTTGGTAAAGGAGTAATATACTTCCTCTTTCCATCCTTGGTGATGACAAGGCCTAAAGATTTCTTAGGATTCAATGTCTGGCCTAATGAAAAGCTTCAATCAGATGGTCTAACTTCTCCTGCCACGTGGTAGATTTTTCTGCTAATAAGACTTAATCATCAGCAAAGGCTAAGCAGTCAATCTAGAGACCACCAAAATTGAACCCAACATTGGGAATAATTTCTGAAGAATATTGTCTACCAATATAATAAATAGAGAAGATAACAGTCTCCTTGCCTAACTCTTCATCCACAATTTGTACAGTTCTCTGCTAACTTCACAGTAAAAAAAACTATAAAAATAAGATATTGAAGGTATGTGTCTACACAGAATGATATGTAATGAAACACTGTGTGTTGAAGATTGCGCATTACCAACTAGGGTGGATTCTTCTAAAGATAATGTAGCAAAGTTTTGCCCCAAGGAATCCTTCTTTCTTAAGCAAAGCATGCTGTAGAGGAGAAAGGGTTGGGGTATTATAGAGATACTGAACCAAGATCTTACAGAAAGTACAGATATTAATAGATGCAATCAGTATGGGCCAATAATACTTTGGAGTAAATGGATGCTCCATCTTTAATATAAGCACCACTTGAGAGCAGATAAAATGTTCAGGCAGAATCTTAATTTCCATCAGTATGTTAAAATAAGCCAATAGTTAGAGTTAATATCAAGTAGCAAGTTTGAAATCAGTATTTGATCTGGACTCAGAGCACTAGAGCTCATATCTGGCACTGCCATGGGCACTTCAGATTGAGTAAAAACATCCCGAATTTGCCATAAAACACAGAAGGCATCACAGATGATTCCATATTGAGAATACTCAGAGTCTCAAAAATTAATTAGCAGTATCTGTTTCATGTCAGATGTCCAGGTGTAAGTCAAAGATACTCTTTCTTCTACTGTTTGGACAATATGGTGAAGACAGAGTCTTTCCAGAGGAGTTTATATGGGTGGCATCATAATTTACCCTCCAGATAGATTTATTTGATTGATGTCACTTATGAGAAAGCCATCACTAGGCATTATCTTGTAACAACTTGGCACTCTGCTGTAAAGTAAGACTGCCAGGCAAAAGGCAATGGAGATAAAGGCATCAAGAACAGTCAAGAACAGGGACTAGAAGACCCAGTGAACAGGATGTCTCTGAAGATTGGAAAAACTAAGGAGCTGGAGGAGCCCATTTGATATATTGCAGATGTTTGTTTATCATCTCCAAAAAGACCCCCAGAAAGAAAGCAATCAATATCTGGAACAGCTCATTTTAACATCCCAACACTCTAAAGGTGATCTGCAGGTTGCTGTAAAGCCTTATCATATTCTGGAGATTAAGTCGGCTATTTAGATGGAAGGTCTGTGAATTGCTCAATATTCAATTCCACAGGATCATGATGGAATATATACATACAAAGGCTTCACTGGGATGGACATTGGACACCACAGAAACATGGAAATTGATAGGAGCTGAAACTAATGATAGTGATACCACAAAAAGAATTGCTCATGTCTCCTGTGTTTCTATCACTGTTGTCATCTTGAATCCCAAAGGGATCAAAACATTTCTTTATTTGTTTCTTTGAAATCAGCAGAGAAGACCTCTGCATGGTAGTTATCAGAATGGCCTACATCTTCTATTACTCCTAATGAGCCAGTTGTACAGATGATTTCAAATCAATAGCACTCAATGTCTCAAAACCAGAAACCCAATGCTGGTTTTTCTCAGATATCACACACTTCTGTTCATGATAAAATACTACCATTGCCCAGAAAAAAAATGCTGGCAGCCACATTGTTCCATTGAATGCAATACAGGCACTGAATAACAACACTTTCAAATTAGTTTATCGGAGCATAATTGGGAGGATGTCCAAATATGTGGGACAGATGGCTTCCATTTATGGGGAATCAATGCCCAGCATTGTCTTCTACAACAGGGGTGTCAAACTGCTGGCCCATGGACCGGATGAATCACACCAAAACTGTGCCCACCCCATTGCTGGCAATGGGGGAAAAGTCACAATATGTCATGACATGTCATGTGACATTGCAAGTTTGACACCCCTGTTCTACAAGCTCAGCACTAGATTGTGAAGAAAGCTCATCAGAACGAAGTCTTCAGACAATAGAGAGAACAAGATATCTGCTCCAATCTTAGGCTCCAGGAAGTTCTTGATTGCATGATTTAATAAAGTAAGTCATCATGTATTTGTTGGATCAGGCAACTGTGGTGGAGGGATGGAAGAGAATGAAAAAGGAAGAGGGATGGAAGAAAGAAGGAAGGACATGATAGCAGTGTTCCAATATTTAAGGGGCTGTCAAAGAAGATGGGATCAACTTATTTTCCAAAGCACCAGAAGACAGAACAAGAACAAAGAATGGAAACTAATCAAGCAGAGAAGCAACCTAGAACTAAGGAGAAATTTCCTAACAGTGAGAACAATTAACCAGTGGAACGGTTTGCCTTCAGAAGCTATGGGTGCTCCATCACTGGAGGCTTTTAAAAAGAGTCTGGACAGCCACTTGTCTGGAATGATGTAGAGTCTCCTGTTTGTGCAGGGGGTTGGACTAGAAGACCTCCAATGTCCCTTCCAACTCTGTTATTCTGGTTGTTGCATCCTTTCTTTAACTCTTCCTCTCCTTAGTGGCAGTAAAGATTTTTCTGGAGTAAAGATCTGATGGCAGCAAGCCTAGTTGGTTCTCCCCAGGAGCTACAGAGAACATGTGACAGGGTTGTGGAGGAGTGTTTAGGGATCCATCATGGGTGTCATGATGGATGGAGCTCAAACCACCAGTAGTGAAGTCCATGACAGCTTCTTCAATGGACATGTTTATTAAGACACTCAGTTACAAAGGAGAGTTATCCTTGCAGCCCATGAAAATGCCAAGAGCTCCCATGAGACATTATTACACATAACAAAGAGCAGAATACATGCAGTCTCATTAAGCTGTCCTCTTTAAAACACCTGTGCTTAAGCAAATATTATACAATGGATATCATGGCCTCCTGAATGATATCCCCCACAAAGATCAATTTGGCATCTACCCTGATAATGTTCCAGAAGTCTAAAAATTTGGCTGTTCTCCCAGGCTTTTGAATAGGATGTGTATGGAGTCCAACTGATTATGTTTTCTATTATAGAGAATGTGTTTGTCCAGATACATAGCATTTTCTCTTTTTTAAAAAAAATTGTTTTCTGTATTTTATGTAAGCTGCCCAGAGTCATTCTGGAGTCAAGCAGCTTCTAAATATCATAAAATAAAATGAAATGTGAATTTTTGTTTATGTTGGTTCTATTTTCCAAGGTTGCATACTTTTCCTTATTTAGTTTATAGGCAGAATATGTAATGAGAAATGCCTCAGAATAAGAAATAAAGATTGGAACAAAAAAAAACCCTAACAATCTCAAAAATGCTGATGATAGCACCATGATGGTCGGAAGTGAGAATAAACTAATGACTCTCTAATTCAAGTTGAAAAAAGAAAGTGTAAAAGCTAAGTTGAGCTTCTGCTCACTCTTAAACAAGTAAATAATTGTATCATAGGTATTGTCCAAATGAAAGGAGACAAAATTAAACTGGTCACAGATTTTATTCTAGACTCAAAAATTCATAGGTATTTTGACTGTAACTGTATGAAATAAAGAGACTTGGAGAAAGACTGTGACAGATCTAGATGAAATATCCAAATGCAAAGACATCACACTGACAACAAAGGTATAAATTGTCAAGACTATGGTTTTCCCTGTTGTAATATATGACTATGAAGGCTGGACTACAAGAGAGGCTGAACAAAGAAAAAAAATAATGCCTTTGAATTGTGGGCTGGAGGAAATGGAGAATACCTTGGATCACAAATGATTCAGTATTCGATAAAGTAAAATCGGTCTGCTTCATAGGAAGCACTAACATTAAAGTTAATCTTAAATATTTGGGACATGTAGTACAAAGGAAGGAATCATTGCATACGCCCTGATGCTTTGACAAAGGCAATTGAAAAAAAAGGCAGAAGACAAGGTACCTAGAGGCTACCCTGATGACACCAGCATGAGCTTATTATAGAAAGAAACAGTTACTGACAGATAATCCTGCTGAAGCAATGTATGTCAAGTCACCCCCCCAAAAAAAATCACAAGTATTCCCTTACTATATATAGTAATGAGAGTACAATCAACATAGCATCAACAAGTAGAACACAGTAGAAGAAATAACTGAGCTAATGACTAAGTGTCATTGGTACATATCTCCTGTGTGTACTTAGCCTAGCATACATAGCCTAGAGAAGAAGAATAAAGTTGTTCTCTTTACATAATGAGAAGAATGAAGATATGTGTTCAAATTGTAGTACAGGTAATATAATTGGTGCTTACAGATCCATGGAAAATAGTTAGCAGTCGGAAATTAGCACAGAAGTAATTTTGGTCCCTATTGATTCTTCTAACATCATAAACCATTGTATGCAGATTTCATACCTCTCTGATGCAGGATGTATTTTGTTAAAGGTATGCATTAAAGGAGAACCTTAGTCATTTTTCACACTATATATAAATATGATTAAGGTTATCCAAAATGAATCAGGTTCAATGATTAAGGTTCTCTTTTCAGGCAGTGCTCTTGATTATGTACTTCAGGCATGTCAAACTTGCGACGTCACGTGACGTCACGCAACATATCGAGCTGGTTTTCCCATTGCCGGCAATGGGGTGGGTACGGCTTCCACGTGATGCATCCGGCCCATGGGCCGGCAGTTTGACACCCCTGATTTAGTTTAGGAAAGAAAAAATAAGGGAACAATAGTATACAATAAATGTATCTCTTCTTAAAGTTTGCTTCTGAACCCAGTACCAAAATGAAGACAATGAGTAGAAGCAACCACTTACACTAAACAACCACTAAAATGATTAGTGAAAGCAAACAGGAAAATATCAAAGAAAGCATAAAGCATATGTCAAGAGTTGCAAAGGAAAAGAAGGGCTGGATCCAGGGGCATCTGCTCAGGTGCGGGGTGAGAAAATGGTGTCCATGACCATCAAAGCACCAACCTTTTTCTATATGTATTGTGTGTACTACTCTTGTAGAAAAAAGAGAAAGGATTTCATTCACAGAGCTGTGGCCACCCTTTTTTTCTTGTTTAATCAGCTTCCCACAGATGTCCTGATTGGGTGCAGCATCAGTTATCAGGTAGTGGTCTCACTCTTCTATGTGCAACATCTTTATCTACTCCTTAGAGGCCTGAATAAGATATATAAATGTGCCAAGCTATGGATTAGGAGCCAGGAAAATCTGTTTTGCTGGTATATGCTTTTCCATTAGGAAGACATTGCTGACTTGGATGCAGTATAAGTCATTTACTGCTCCCTTGTAATCAATATTGTATAAATGCCTCTAGTTAATATATTTAGGAAGTGATTCTTTATCCACTTATTCAGTGGACCTTGCTATTTACCCCCCAAAAAATCCCCCCCTTTCATTGTCATGCAGTCCTACACCTTTCTATTCACAAGTGAGTTTTGTTGTAATATTTTTTTTTGGGGGGGGGGAAAGAGCAAGAATAAAAGTTTGATAAACTGGAGCAAGAGAGCTGTAAGGGCAAACATTGTAAAATGGTAATGCATTGTGGAAATTAAAATATCAATTTCAGTGGCCTTTGGAATAATGGATAAAGTGAAGTTGACTTCATATCTTTTATAGATGGACCTATTTCTGAGTTTATAGCTGAATAGCTTGAGGTTTGTCACCAAATATCAGCTTACAATAAACAAGATACATTTCTTGGCTAGGATTCTATTAAGATGTAAGTTTAAGCATTCTGAAAATTACATAAAGAAAGAAAGCTCTGTCTCCATGAAGAATGTAGGTGCTCTGTTATGTATTTGTTTCTGATACCCTATTTTCAGAGAAGAAAAAAGCATTTAGTTTAATCTTTTCCCTAGCCATGGATTAGAACAAATGATTTATATACAGCATTACTGTGAGACTTTTATGGGTGATGTTATCTCATAAATTTTAGCTCATATTCCAGATGCTGCCCTTTTGCAGATTTTTTTTTTTACAATGGGAATATTTTAACATTTTAAGGAATGGAGTTACTGCATACTTGTTTTCTGCTGGATGTGCATTATTCGTAGAGATGTCCGCTTTTATAAATAAAAATATATACACCTGCAACTATTTGTATTATATATTGGAGCAATTTTTGCTGACAAGATGGGTCTTGTAATTTGTGAATGTAGTCATCTGTTTGTATGTTCAAAGATGATTCTTCACTAGAGCTGAGCAGAAAAGCCGATCCTGCACCTGGAATTATATATAAATCTTGGGTTTACACCTCAGTTTGAGCATTTAGATCCTATCGACATAGTGCGGATGTTTGCTCACTAATGTTGAATTACATGTCTTATACAGCCAACTCCATGTTACCTTGAATTAGCTTCCACTGAGCTGATAATTTAACATTCTATTACCACAAAAATATATATTTCTCACCTATTAACATGCAGTCACTTGTCCTTCATGTTCTTTTGTCATTCATATTTGTGCAGCTCTACCCTAAACCATATTTATCAGATTTCCTTGCATGTAATTTGCTATTTCTGTGCTACTCTCTGACATTTTGATTACTAGATTATAGAAAGCAGAAGCATTCAATTGTTCATGGGAACTGAAGCTATCTTTAGTTTTCCCCATTGCAAATGCACTTCTCATCATTTATTTCAGAAATATGATATTCACATAGGTTGCCGATAATAGTGATCCATCTATAGACACAGTTGTGGCAGTGGTACAAGGAGCCATATATTTTACCAAAAAGTGGACAACATGTCATTGAAAATAAAACACAACTAATATTTAAGTTGACTCTCAGATGCCCTTCAAAATTGCCTCTAATGTTGTATTGTGGGTTTGGGTGCTCCTCTGTATATTTTTACTTCAATACACTGCTCCAATATGTAGATTAGTCACAATTTTTGTTCTGAACAGCTTTATGAGGGGGAAAAAAAGACCTTGGATGTCATTAAGAAAATTTGCCACAGAACTAACTAGCGTAGGCTTATAGAAACTGCCTTTCTTCAAAGATGGCCATTTTCATCTATTACTGGCTATTTAAGGGGAAATAAAGATAGATAATCTTTCCCCTGTTAAGCATCTTTACCCTGGAGACTATGCCTGTTGACTACTATCTCTCAAAATGCACTATGGATTATTACCTTATTCATTACATTTCTAGGCCACCAAATCACTGCAGTTCCTCAGTTCAAGGAGACAAAATTTAAAAATAAAGACAAAAATGCCCTTGAGTCATGCTCAGGGTTACTTGGACACTTCCATGCCTTATTTGTAGTAAGCATATGGAAGTAGCTTGCCAATGACTTTTCTCAGGAGCTTTTCAGCTTCCCTATGTAGCTGACAGTGAGGCAGGAATCCTCAGTCCAAGTTACACAGAATGGTTATATAAACAGGGAACAGATGTGTCCCAGTTTCAAGACTATGACGAGAACAGCTAAATGTCTGTTGGCTCCGTAGAGGAGGAAAGGCTTACATTTTAAAATGTAAAGCAGGTCTGTGCATGCACACACACCACACAAAGGACTTGATTTCTGTGCTCTGCAGTAGTTATATTTGCATTTATATGGTTTTATCTTGTTTACAACAAGGGAGTTTGTAGACCTGTGTTATGTCTCTGAGCGTCTGCTGTAAGCAAGTTCCTGAAGATGGGGCTAAGTTCCTGGAGGACTGAGATTTATTGTCATGCAATGTATGAGACACTAGCCTGCAGGTAGTCTCCCATTCAAACACTAATCAGCTGAAGGGCATTTCATTAAAATGACAAAGCATGTGTTAGAATGTCACAATGCAAATTCTATCCATTACGTATTTGTGTATGACATTGTGCCACATATACAATAGGGTGAGATCTTGCACAATGACATTGAACTATATGCTTCTTCTTTTTTAATATGATTGTATTGACAGTTTTGAAAACAAGAGTAAAAAATAATATAAATTAAAATAAAGGAAAAGGAAAAAAAGAAAAAGGAAGCAATAATGGAGAAAACTAAAATGCAGAAAAGAAAAAATAAGAAAGAAAAAAAGATATCAAGAAATGACTTCCGATTGCACCTGAAGGCAGGACAAGAAGCAATGGATAGAAACTAATTAAGGAGAGAAGCAACTTAGAACTAAGGAGAAATTCCCTGACAGTTAGAACAATTAATCAGTGGAACAACTTGCCTCCAGAAGTTGTGGATGCTCCATTGTTTGAAGTTTTTAAGAAGAAATTGGGCAACCATTTGTCTGAAATGGTATAGTGTTTCCTGCTTGAAGACCTCCAAGGTCCATTTAAATTCTGTTATTTTTTATTCTGTTATACATTTTCGAAACAGATTTGAAATACTTGAATACATTCTAGGCAATTTTTCCAGTGCCGTATACAAATGGTACATCATTTTATAAAAATTGTTTTGAAGATTATAACATAGTGCAAATTTCATTAATTTAAACTACATATTTTCCCATTGCTCCATCTGTATATTATAATCAAAATTTTTAGCCCACCTTATCATATACTCTTTCACTTGTTCTTCTGTTTCAAAGTTCAAAAAAAGTTTCTGCATTTTAGGATTTGTATATATATTTATGGTCCCAATATGGCACAATATGAGATAGTGAATTTTAAAATTAACCTTTAATTTATTGTATCACAAATATCCATGCTACACAAACCTCAAGTAATGTTCTTCTAACTCTAGAAGTCTTCTATTTTTCAGTAACATTCATTCTTCCATCCAAACCAAAAAGCAACAGACAAAATACAATTTCAAATCAGTTAAACCAATCTTTTTCTTTCCTTTCCATCTTTACATTTAACTCACATTTCCTTTCCATACTTTATATTTAACTCACATTTTTTTCTTTGCCATACAAATTTATAAATGGTGCATTATTTGTCAAAACTAGTATTGTCTGAAACCAAAACATCACTTTAGGCAAAACATTCATTTCTATCATAGAAACTCTTCCTAATAATAATAATAATAATAATAATAATAATAATAATAATAATAATAATAATAATAATAATAATAATAATTTTATAATTGTTTTTAAATAATATATAGTTCATATTTATCATGACCACACTCAGATAGTTAACTTTTTTCAGTCTTAAAACCCATTTTCTTCATCAATTTAGTTTGATTCTCTATTTTTGTTAGCATCTTTGTCTTGTGTTTCATAATCTTAAAACCTGCTAATGTACCAAATACTTTTAATCTCCCATTAATATTTCAATTCCTTTTAAAGGATCTTCCAAAACCAATGCCAAGTTATCTGAAAATACCTTAAACTTATAGGTTTTTTTTTAATCTTTACTCCCACAGACATATATGCTTTTTTGTTTCACCCTTCTCCACAAATGTTCATGGGTCTAACTCATTCATTATTTTCAAGATCAGCCAAGATCAGCTAAAATACACCATCTATTGGGAATTAAAAAGATAAAAACAAAGTACTACAAACAACCTGGAAAGTAGCACAATAATCAAGATAAAAATCAGCAACTGCACTAACTCATCACAATAAAAGAAGCAACAGAATACTAAAGTCACAAGATTAAAATTGATTCACAATGCACAGAGTCCACCACTGATGACCACAATGTTGCATAAATGAATTTTAAGGAGAAACAACATTTCTGGTAAGCCCTAAAGTAGTTACATTTCTTAGCATCTATATCCCCAGAGCTTTCTCCTCAAATGAATTCAGACATGTATTTGTGTGAATATATAACTCATACACATGCACATACGTATATGCACTTAAAAAAAACTTCCAACAGTCAAGGCAGCCATAAGTAATAATATCAACATTATTCTTAATGCATTCCAAAAAAACAAAAACAAAAACAAAAAAAATGCACGTTACTATATATTTTTAGATACCATTGCTAAGTTAAATTATTCAGGAGACAAAAATATAATTCACAGAAGAATGCAGTCAAGGCAAACCTGCTATTCATTGTTTTCATGGTTCTTGGTAATTGTTTCTTTCTTCCTTCCTTCTCTCTCTCTCTCCCTCTCTCTGTCTGTCTCTTTCTGTGTTTCTTACCCTTTAGGAAGGTCAATCATATATTACTGCATAGCACCAAAATGAAAAGAAAACATAGCCTAATGATAAAAATTAAACATTGAACATGGGCAAGAGATATTTTAGAGTGTAATTTTTCCTTATAGACAACAAGATTCACACTAAATGAGGGTAGAATATATATGCATATTACAAAGAGGATCTCTTTATGCTCTATATACAAAAAATAAATTTTCCTTAAAACAACTAAGAACATGTGCTAAATTACTTGCTGTGAATTCTTTGTGTGTAGTGAAGCATAGGCTAATAAGCTTTGTAAACTAATAAGGAGAAAATAAAAGACATATCCACACAACCTACTTGCTTTTTTGTTATTTTATCCCTGTGTCTTTTTGGAGGGGTGGGGGAAAGCATTTCTGCTAAGAATGGAATAGAATTCTAATAGAAGAAATCTACTCTTTTATTTTTTTGCTGCCAAGGAGGACCAGGCATGTTGATCTCTCAAACCAGATCTATTTTGAACACAGCTGGCACCAAGGTGCTACTTTAATTAAGTAGCAAATGTTCAACATTGCCAGGAAGAGAAACAAAAATAAATTAATGCTTGAATATCATGGGCATTTGGAAAAATTGAAGATTATGTAAATGTTAGATTACCTATTTTACAGGAAATAAACACAGAGACACATTAGAATATTGTTGTTGCAAAGATTCACGGTTATAGCAGCATAGAGTAATGAGACCTATAATTTATGCCCCTTTCCTCTAACCTTTTTGCTTATTCTTCTGTCATAATTTATTGGCTAATTGGTTCAAAAAAACTGAACAGTTTGAACTGGGCCCTGTTTATTTTACACATGTGAGTAAATTCCTGGCAATTAGTTTCATCATAAGCAGGAAAGGTTGTCATCATTCCTTCTGAACATGACTTTTCCTTTCTCCAATATTAAGTAATGTTTGAAATTTGGAATACACAGAAGAGAAGCCATGGACTGGATTAAACTGTGCAGTCTGTGATTCAATTCTTAACAAACTTAACAAACCAACCAACCAATCAGAAGAAATAGATGAACTCTTTGCCAACCAGTTAACAAATGTATGTAGGAAGCATACCACAATAGTAAATGGAAGACTTCAACTATCCAGATATCAACTGGGAGACAAACTCTGCAGCAAGTGGGAGATTAAACAGATTCCTAACCAATCTAGCCGACAACTTTGTCATCCAAAAGGTGGAGGAGGGAACTAGACATAAAGCCATACTGGACTTAATTCTAACTAATAGAAAAGAAGTGATAGAGGGAGTTGAAGTTGCCAGAACCTTGTGTGAAAGTGCCCATGTCATACTGGAATTTAATATAACACAAACACTAGCAACAGAAAACAATCCAACCAATGTCTTGAACTTCAAAAGAGATGACTTTAACAAACTCAGAGAGAACCTAGAAAAGATCCCATGGATGAGAATCCTAAAGCAGAAAACAAACCAAGAAGCGTGAGAGACTCTCAAAAATGTGATCATAAAAGCCCATACCAGCACAATACCACTGAAAAAGAAAAACAAGAAATTCAAAAGAAATCAGCATGGCTGCATAAAGATCTCTCTGACAAACTGACAAAAAGGACAAATACAAAAAATGGAAAGAGGGGCACATAACTAAGGCCGATTATCAGCAGACAGCCAGAACATGTAAAGATGAAGTCAGGAAAGCAAAGGCTCAGAACGAACAAAGACTTGCAACAGAAATCATGGATAATAAAAAAAAGTTTCTTCCAACATATTAACAACAAGAAAAAAGTCAAGGAAACTGTAGGTCCACTAAAGAGAGAAGATGGCAAGGGAGAAAGCAGAGCTACTTAACTCATACTTTACATCAGTCTTCACAGAAAAAGAAACCATAGCCCAACTTACCAAAAAAACCACTGCAAAAGACAATTAGAAATAAAATTTAAAATAAACAAGAAAATGGTAAGAGAACACCTATCCGACCTTGACGAATATAAATCACCGGGATCTGACAGATTACATCCCAGAGTTCTAAAGGAGCTGGCAGATGTTATCTCAGAACCACTGTACCACATCTTTCAAAAATCCTGGAGCACAGGGAAATTATCTGAGGATTGGAAAAGGGCTGATGTGATTCCCATCTTCAAGAAAGGGGGAAAAAACGGACCCGGGAAACCACAGACCAATCAGTTTAACATCAATACCTGGGAAGATCCTAGAAAATATAATCAAAAAACAGATCTGTGAACAATTAAAAGCAAACAAACTTATAATTAGTAGCCAGCATGGGTTTGTTAAAAACAAATCACACCAAACCAATCTTATTTCATACTTCAACAAAGTGACTAAACTAATAGACCAGCGAAATAATGTGGACATGGTATACTTAGACTTCAGTAAGGCATTTGATAAACTAGACCAGTGGTGGCGAACCTATGGCACGGGTGCCAGAGGCGGCACTCAGAGCCCTCTCTGTGGGCACATGCGTCGTTGCCCCAGTCCTAGGCCTTCAGCTGGGTTTTATAAAATCTTTTCGCTTTAGGCCTCCGCTGCCATGTGCAAAAAAAAAAAAAAGGTTAAATCAATCAATCAATTTCAACTTCTCGTGGGAAACGCCCACCCAATGGGCCACACTCCCCCCAATTGGCCACACCCACCCAATGGGCCACACCCACCCGGCACCCAACGATGCATAAGTGGGTTTTGGGTTGCAGTTTGGGCACTCGGTCTCTAAAAGGTTTGCCATCACTGAACTAGACTACAACCTACTCCTTCATAAGCTAGAAATAAGTGGCATAGACAACATCACCACCAGATGGATCTGTAGCTAGCTGGCAAACCAAACTCATTGAGTATGTTCTGTCTCAGCCTATAGCTGTCCTTATTAAATGCACAAGGACAAAATCCCTTTTGAGAAATAGGCTGGAGACTCAGAAGAAAACAAAACCCTTTTAATATTGGTAACAAATCTGCCAAATGGTCCAAAAACAAAAGCAACAAAACACAATCCAAATGGAGGAAATTGTCCACACGAAACACAATGCAAAACAAGGAATTAGTCACCAGCAATACCAATAGAACATGATCCCATGAAGTACTTTGCAACGGTTGCCTTCAGCAACCAGCACCGCCCACACCTTCCCTTTTTATCAAGCAGCCCCAAGGTGTGGCCTCTCAATGCCTTCTCCTCCTCCCTTGGACTTGCCACATTGACTCCCTCTGACCTGCTCTAGTTATGAGCATCTCTAATGACCTTCAGCTGTGAGTTCTCAGAGTCTGACTCATCTTCCCCATACAGCTGTGTCTCATCCTGACCACAATTGGAGGGCCAGGCTCTTCATCAGATTGTGAGTCTTGTAACTCATCAGAGCCTCCCTCAAACTCTGATGGCTCTCCAAACCTCTCTTCCTCCTCCTCCTCTGATTCCCCAGACTCAGCTGTTGGGTCCACTGGCTGGCACGGACTCACAACAGAGTAGTCCTCAATGGCACTACATCCACATGGAGAGAAGTAAGCACTGGGGTACCACAAGGTTCCGTCCTAGGTCCAGTGCTCTTCAATATCTTCATCAATGACTTAGATGAGGGAATTGAGGGGGAACTCATCAAATTTGCAGATGACACCAAACTGGCAGGAGTAGCCAACACCCCGGAAGATCAACTAAGGATCCAAAAAGATCTTGACAAACTTGAACAATGGGTCCTATCCAACAAAATGAGTTTCAATGTGGAGAAAAGCAAAGTTTTACATTTAGGCAGGAAAAATCAAAGGTACAAGTACAGATTGGGCAAGATCTGGCTTAAAAACAGTAACTGTGAGAGGGACCTTGGAGTCCTAGTGAATGATCACTTAACCATGAGCTAGCAGCATGCAGCAGCAGCCAAAAAAGTTAATACAATCCTGGGTTGTATAAACAGAGGCATAGAATCAAGATCACCACTTTATAAAACCCTAGTAAGACCACACCTCGAATACTGCAGCCAATTTTGGTCACCATATCACAAAAAAGATGTTGAGAGTTTGGAAAAAAAATCAGAGAAGAGCAATCAAAGGCCTGGAGACTAAAACATACGAAGAATAGCTGCAGGACTTGGGTTTGGCTAATCTAAAGAAAAGAAGAAATAGGGGAAACATGATCACAGTATTCCAGTATTTGAGAGGCTGCCACAAAGAGGGGTCACATTATTCTCCAAAGCACCAGAGGGCAGGATAAGAAACAATGGTTGGAAACTGATCAAAGAGAGAAGCAACCTGGAATTAAGGAGAAACTTCCTGACAGTGAGGACAATTAACCAGTGGAACAGCTTGCCCCCAGAAATCGTGAGCACTCCATCACTGGAGATTTTTAAAAAGAGGCTAGTCCAGGGGTAGGCAACCTCGCTATTTTATGACTCGTGGACTTCAACTCCCAGAATTCCTGAGTCAGCTATGCTGAATTCTGGGAGTTGAAGTCCATGACTTATAAAAGCGCCAAGGTTGCCTACCTCTGGGCTAGACAGTCACTTGTCTGAGATGGTATAGGTTCTCCTGCTTGAGCAGGGGGCTGGACTAGAAGACCTCCAAGGTCCCTTCCAGCTCTATTCTATTCTATTTGGTCTCCCCAAAATAATTCTGTAGACTGTGTACACCACTAAAATAATGACTGCTGATGACTTAAGAAGAGAGAAAGAAATCTTTCCCATTTTCCACAATGATCACTTTTTAAAAATCAATATATTTGTTTTATCTGGTTTTTAAGTTCAGACTGTAGGCATTTTATAAACATTTTTGGCAGAATATATATACCTCTTGTTGTTTTATAGTGTTTCACTTTTTTCAAAAAAAATATTGCCTAACTAAACTATGCTTTTCTGTATACTGTCTTCCTTTGTTTGGCAGGCATTTTGTGCCTTTGTTTGGCAGGCATTTTCTCCAAACATGCACATTATTGTGCATTTTCTCAGACATATACATTCTAATGTATTAGAGAGCCCTACCACAAATTTTGGTTTTCCATTATTCTGGCAAGTGTTTACACACATGTATACCCTGCAATTTGACTAAATAATAGCACAAATTAAGCTCTTTGTCTATCAGTCAGTAACTATCCATGGAATGTAGCAGTTCTAGCATAAAGAAGAAAAGAAAGAGGTTTGATTTCCTAAAAACTATTTCTGAAATTTTTACTCATTTATTTCTGGCATCACCACCTTTTAATGCCCTGCATTGCACTATTATTTTGCCTTCAAGCCGACTGGCTGTCTCCTGAACAGAATAGCTTAATTCTAGTATAGACAACTTGCATGAATTAATCAGACAATGAAAGATTTAAGCAGTGGTACCCATGCCCATTACTGAGGGCAAAGCCCCATTCTTCTTGGTGTCATAATGGGAATTATTGCTCCCCTTGCTCCTGCCAACGGGAGAGAGCGCACATGATCAATTTTATTGATATTAAACAAAGTTATCTCTCTATAATAGTAAATTTTATATACAAGGCAATTTTATATTCCCCCTACAATCCTCACTAATAATTTATAAGCATAGTAACTCTTTTCTCACTATCTGCTTGCCCCTGAAAGCCAACAGTGTTCTATTTTAAAGTAATATGCCAATAGTCAAGAATTATACTCCAGAAATAAGAGATCTAATTGAGTATATCGTTCTGAACAAAATGTATCTGCCACCAATAAAATGAGAAAGTGCTACTATAAAGAAGGGAAGGTTAGCAATGCAATCTCCATCCGTTGCACAGGAAGAGATTTGCTGAACTCCAAAGGCAGAGGTCCCTGTGGAAGAAGATGAGCAGCAACAATTCAATTTAGTCTATATCTGTGCACATAACTCCCTGTGGTTCTTTCCGATTCAAAAATAAAACATTAAACTGGAACAAAAGGAGACTATAACTGAAAAGCAAGATGGGTTGGGATGAGATGAGATTTTAGGTATACAGACTGTATTCGCATTTGTGAAGGCCCCTTTTTCCAATACACGGCAAATTCCTGTAACACAAATTATATTTTCCTGTTACTGCAAATGATAGAAGGACCAGACTTAGACAGTTATGGTTACTTAGTGCTTACTGTTACACTATCCAATGACTAGAAATTAAATTGGCTCCACTGGAGTCACACCTAATTGTCTTTAAGTAGTGGTCATTACCCTAGTCCTTTTACAGGAAGAGGTAAGGGGTTGTCACAGAAACAAGCTTGGAAAAGCACAAGCAAGGCACTAACAAGAACCTCTCAGTAGTTTGCTTTATAAAATGACTGTAATAGGAAAAGTGCTGAGGAAACTGGAAATGTAGTAGTAATCAGTAAGTACAAACAACACCCAAACCCCTATTCTGTATATACCTGGTCATGCAAAAAGAAAGAGTATAATGCTCTGTGTTTTATACAGTCCAATTCTCAATACAGGCTGAGTATACTTTGAGTTAATTGTATTTCATTTTTAACATTTCTTCATTCATAAAGTTAAATTCACCACACAGAATCCTACTATGTGAATGTGTGCATGAATGTATCCATGAGATTTTCCAGAGTACCCATCAATAATATTTCCCCCTTTGCTACACTTCTGTTTATGGAGGTTATGGTGAACAAATTTGTTGTTGTTAATTGCGAAGGCGTGTCTGACCCATCGTGACCCCATGGACAACGTTCCTCCAGGTCTTCCTGTCCTCTACCATCTTCTGGAGTCCATTTAAGTTCACACCTACTGCTTCAATGACTCCATCCAGCCACCTCATTCTCTGTCGTCCCCTTCTTCTATTGCCCTCAATCTTCCCAGCATTAGGCTCTTCTCCAGTGAGTCCTTCCTTCTCATTATTTATTTATTTATTATTTATTATTATTTATTATTTAAATGCTAATTACCATGTCTATTTTTAAGTAGGATGATACTAAATACATGTTTATAAAAGAATGTGCCTATTATCAGTTTGTTTTTTAATTTTGAAAACTGCTAATTTAGGAGGAACATTACCATATCTTCTCACTCCTGACTATATGTGAACCTTTTCTTACTGTACAGAAGACAACAAAAGCTCAGAGTCATTTGAGGAAAAGCAGCAGAACCACATAATTAGGATAAGGTTGATATTTTCCCCATTCAACCAATGTATTTCCATCCTCACTGGCCACTAGAAACTATTAGGCATGCTATCTGATTTTCTTCTTTCCTGTATACTCATTCTTCTGGTTACAGTTGTTTATATTCTAAGTCTAGAAGAAAGACATTTCCCCCCCTCCCCAGTTTCTGTCTCTCTGTCTCTCTCTCTCCTCTCCAGGGAGGCTAGCAAATAGGTGAAGTAATTGCTTCTGAGAGGTGTCAATGACAGTTCTCTAGATATGCTTTTTGAGGTGCATAATGGGTTTCTCTGTTGTTGGACTAGGACCAAGTGCATCTTTCAGCTTCAAGTCCAGTTCACACTTGAATTCCATTTCTAATGTGGATTGACCATGCTGTTGGAATACAACTGCTAAAAGGAGCTTCTGGGGATGTGCAACACATGCCCAGGAGCCTGTTTTCAAGCTGAAACAATCAACTAAGGCAGATATTTACAAGCATCTTGCTGCAATCTAAAGCAGGAGGAAAGGCAAAGCACCCCAAATGCGCAGGATGAATCGGTCTGCTGCACAACATATCCTTGAAGCTGTGAACAAGTCTATTGCCACAATTATGATAGAAGTCACTCATTCTGCTATATAAAATTCAGGGACCTGAGCTTACACAAAATAAGTATGGTTACCATCAAGGTCCAAGACATTTTGCTATCCCATTCTCCACAGAAGGGGATTTAAAAAGATTCCATCAATACTTTATTTGCTCCATTTGCAATGGAGCAGTATCCGCCAGGTGGCGATCTGGTATGAGTGTTCTGTGACACTATGTTGCTCACAAAGTGTTGTTTTGAAGGTCAGCTAATTGATAAGGCCAGCCCTGGTTGCAGCTCACTCCATTAACTCTGTTAACAAAATGGCTTGAGCCAGATCTGGAGACTCACAGCATATCTTCAGGTAATGTTTACTATAGATAGATTGAGTAAGTGAATAAAACCATTTACATTGCTTAATATATATATATATAATACTGACAAAGTTTTTTTTCCTCAGAAAATCAAAGGCAGATGCAATAACATCCCAAACAGCATTAAAAAAATAATAAAATACAGAAATTGTGTATTGTTGACTTTATTAACCAATCTCTTTTTTATATTTAGTTAAAAGAGACACTGAAGTTACTATAATATATGTGGAGTTATAATAATTTCTCTCACAAAAGAAAAAAAATGCACAAATTCTCCAGCAACAATGTCTGGAATTCAGTTTAAATCTTTCCTGTATTATATAAATATATTGAAGTTAGGAATGCTTTTCCCACAAACTGAATCTTATCTTCTTCTTTTTTCAAAAAGGACTGAAAAGCAAGTATACAAGCTTGAATTGCTTGACATCTAAACCAATATTTCTATTTGAATTCTGCATTTATGTGTTATGTTAAGATGACCTTCCCCACCTCACTCCAATCTATTGTGAGAGAGATTATTACAATAACTGACCAGTTGGAAGCTTCCCATATACATTCTGCAATGCATTATCATATGTCACTCTCTTTGGGCAGACATGTTCACAAAGCTAACCTTACATTTCAGAAACTGCCTTGTAAAAATATATTGCCGTTTGCTTTTTTATCATGGTTCATCACACATTCAGTCAGAAATTTAGACTACATTTGGCATTTTTGTCCACCTAACAAGTCCTTTCCAAGGACCTGGATTAGGTAGATGTTGTTTAATGTTGTTAAAGATATTGTTTCAGAATATAAAGGAAAGCTGCCTTTTGTAATTAATTGATTTTATCAATGCCAATGGTGTTTCAGTGGTGTTCCAGATGTTTTGAGATTGCATCTAAGGAACTTATTACTATTCAGACTACCTTTGCTTTCTTTCTACAGTTGTTCTACTTCTGTTTGCATTTTGTTATCTTCTTCAGTTCTTTTTCTTCTATTCTGCTGTTTCCAGGTACTGCCATATCCACTATCCAGTCTTTTGTGTCTTTGTTATCAACAATTGTTAAGTTATGTGGCAAGTTCACATCTGTTTCAATTCTAAAGTCTCAGAGCACTTTAGCTTCTTCATTTTCTATTACTTTCTCTATTTTATAGTCCCATCAGTTCTTGCTTGCAGGCAAATGTTATTTCTTGCAGGTATTCTAATTTACCATTGTTGCAACTTTGTCATGCCATTGTTTTTAGTCGGTCTATGTAATTTAATTGCAACAACTAACTAGGTAGTCTACTGTTTCCTCAGTTTCCTTGCAGAGGAAGCTCTTGTTGTCTGTTGCTGTCTTCTCAATTCTGCTTGGTATGCATTTGTTCTTAAGGTTTGATCTTTTGCAGCCAGAATTAGTCCCTCTATCTCTTTCTTCGACTTTCCTGTTCTTAGCCATTGCCAAGACTTCTTGTTATCTGGTTTATGTACTGATCATGTAATGCAGGGTTGTCAAACTTCCGGCCCACAGGCCAGTTTCATCATACTGAAGCTGCGCGCCCCCCCCCCATTACCGACAATGCAAAAAGAATCGCGACACGTCATGTGACGTGGCGAGTTTGACACCCGTGATGTAATGTTTTGCCCTACAATGTCTCTTTTTCTATTCTTCATTTGGCCTTTTTTGTAGGCCAGTTTGGTCTTTCTGGTACTTGGTAAGCCTTCAAGTGAAGATATGCTTTTGTTTTCTAGTTCTTCAACTGCTTGTCTTTCATTTATTCTATTTTGCTTGGATCTTATTTTAGCACGCTGATCTTATTTTCCAGTCTGAACTTTTATTTTGGTGGTGACTGTTTCACATTTTTTTCTTTGTTGATCTTTCATCCAAGGTATTTAGTTATTATTACAGCTGTACAATACATTGGTTGGTTGGTTTCTTGCATTGAGCTGATTCTTATATTTGATACTGTAGTATTGGTATCTTTTAATACTTGTGCAAACTGTTTCTTTTTCACAACCTTCAATGCAGGCAACCTTATTCTATTTTTTTTGTGCTGTTCTAGATGTTCAGTTATTCTTTATTTCAATTTGTCTTCCTGGATCTATATGATTCAGTGGCATATACATCCAATAAATAAATAGACAGTGAATAAATAAATAAATGGAGTTCTTGTTATGATGCTTTCTATTTTTTGGCCCTGTGGCCCTCTCATTTCATTTGAGCATGCTTGTGGTTAATTCAGCAGGTTATTGTTTTTATTAGATGGGGATTTAGATGTTTACTTATAATTTAGGTATATTATATTCAAGGGCCACTTCATGAGTCTGGGTGTATCATGAGAGGATTTTTAATATAACAAATATGTATATTATAAAATGAATATGCATGCTATCTAAGGCAAAGGTCTTGAAAGACTGCTGGTTCTCCAACACTTTCTTGAAAGTATGCAAGATCAAAACTATTCATAACTTGGGAGAAATGCTATTCCCAAGGACAGGATCGATGAGAGAGAAGGCATAATTTTTGGGCCATTAGATTTAATAGTTGGGACTAAAAGCGTCCAACCTTGTCAAATTTTACACAACAGGCAGAAACAACTGGAGTGAGTAAATTCCTCAGATTCCAAGTTCTCTACCTTGATCAACCATAATATCAATTGCCTTGTCACAACTGAACCAGAAGTACTGTATGGGTAAAACAGAAAAAGCTAACAATTACTTTCCTACTTTTACAATATGCATTATAACCTTTCCACAGCTGTTCCCACAAAAGTAAATTGCTATTTGTAGGGATTTTTTTTTTTAAAAAAAATTAATTAGGACCCAAATTACTTAGCATGATGAATGTCAGCAATTATTCTCTAATAAACACACAGAGGAGGAGGGGAAGGAAGGAAGGGAAGAAGAAAAAGAGAAGTTTTTTTCTATCTATTTGCATGTTAATGAGATTTGAACTGTTAATGAATGAAGCAAATTTACTAATTACCTTGGTAAGTATCAAAAATAAAAGTGAACTTTGTTAGATGAATTAATATTTGTTGCTCATTAGTGTGCCCTAATTGCTGAAAATAATGAATGTTTTATGAAGCCCACCAAAAATAAATTATTAGCATTTATATGTTCTGCGCTCTGAAAAACATCGTTAATGATAAATGATGGAAGACATGTGACTCTTTGACCTTCCAGATAAGTAAGTTTCTCTGCTGTTAGAGAATCTGAATAATCTGATGATTCTTATTAAGAAAATTCTGGTCACTCTTTGAAGACTTAAAACACAAGTAGGAAGAAGGACCATGTTATATGAAGAAGAGCAGCTATTTAGAAGAAAAGAGGCCAAGTAAATATGGGCAGGTAAACTTTAACTTGCCAAGCATTTTTTCCCAACATATTTTACTTCATTCCTTTCCATGGCTATGTGACAAATACACTGACTTTTGTAGGTAGGCCGCATCAGTTATTGGACAGGAAGTGCAATTTGAAAGAGAAAAATGATAGTTAGGTGCAGTAGATGGCAAATGATAGCAGAGTACAGGTCAAAGGATGCTGAAGAGCTCAGAAAGTTGAGATCATGCTCTCTCTCAGTCCACCCCACCCCCATAGTACAGTACCCACAGGGCACTGTAGTTATGTGGAAAGAGAGAAGGAAGGAATGTTATGTTTGCTGTCGTGGGTTACTTATAAACATAATAAAGACAGGATAAAAATCAAACAAACCAACAAATAAATAAAATTGCTATGTAAACCTAAAGACTTCCTTGAATTGAACTAAGATTCCACCAATTACATGGCATATCTTTGGGGAAAAAATATGGAAGTGGCTTTCCACTGTCTTATATTTTTTTTCCCCAACTTTCCAGTCTAATCTATAGCCTTGGGATTTTGAAGGTCATTTCCCACTCAGTATCAAGCAATTCTGAGGCTTCTCAGCTTCCCTCATCCCAAATTATTTGAAGTCAGTTAACCACTTCTTCATAAATGTAGAGCCAATTTTTTTTCTGTGTTTCTTAAACAAATTTCTCCTTGGATAAGCTACTATTTTAAACAAGCAAACAAGATAACATCTGTCTCAGCTAGCCAATTGCAGGCTACTAATCACCTGGTGGCCTTGTGAATAAGCAATAATGATCCTGGTTAGGGCAATAGAAATAAGCAGCCAAAACCAGAAACTTTTCTACACCACATCTGGTGGCTGGGCTGAAATTGGTAATGCTGTATTTGGCTTTGTATAAGGTTGATTTAGTGTGGTTCAATAAAGTCCTTAAAATTGCTTGGCAGTGTATAGTGCCACTATCCTACTGTTTTACTAATCTAATCCAGGAGCACTACTTTACTTCTGCTCAAAGGCTTTTTTCAATTTCACTGATAATAAATCTTTTAAACTGATTACACAGCTTTCACAGCATTCTAAGTCTAATTTTGCCCTGTCCAGTTTTGCTAATGTTTTGTGTGATTTATATTTATACCAATGGCCAAACCTGTTGTCTTGCTGCTTTTCACGCTGTTTTATACATGTTTTTCAAACATTGATTCATCACATCATCAACCATGCAGTGAGGTGTAGAATTGAAGTATGTCATGTGTGTCTTGTCATGTCATGTTAATATGGGTTAGGAGTAGAAGAGTATATTACCTTCACAACCATACTGGCAAATACCATGGAATTACTATTTCCTTTTTTTCCCCCTCCGTGATAGTTTTATGTGTGATAATGTCATTCTAAAGCAGGAGTGTCAAACTGCAGGCCCGCAGGCCGGATGCATCATAGCAAAACTGTGCCCACCCCATTGCCGGCAATGGCAAAAAGTTGTGATACGCTGTGAC
>NW_015386628.1:743861-749749 GCF_001527695.2 Protobothrops mucrosquamatus | reverse complement strand
GAGAGAGAGAGAGAGAGAGAGAGAGAGAGAGAGAGAGAGAGAGAGAGAGAGAGAGATGGGAAAATCAATGGAGTCCAGTTCCTGAGCTTGATGCAAAGACCACTGCTTGAAGAGGATAATTTATATCTGAGAGCACAGCACAGCACAGAGGTTGGCTTCCAAAAAGCTAGGCTACAGAGTTTGATATTGGGATCTAAGATATTTTATAGGGAAGAGTGTGTTTGCATGTGTAGAGGAGGAGTGTGCTCATGAAAGGGATATGTGTTTTGTGTTGATCTGATGGTTTAAGGGAAGTATGTATGGGTATTTGAAGCATTTGCTTGAGTACACTGATTTTTTCCTTATTCATGTTTGGGTAGGGGTTGTTGAATATTAAATTTTATATATCTGTGGAATTGGGTTCCATTGCAATGTCTTTTGTTAATCTGTTTCTGGATTGAATTGCCTCTACTGCAGCAGGTCCTTTTAGCTGCAATGATTAGTCTTCCAAGATAGTATTTGTTTTGCATATTTTTGCAACATTGTTTCCTAATGTTACTGGCAGGTCAAATTTAAATTTATAAAGGGGTTTTCTATGGGGGGGTATAATGAAAATAGATTAGACAGACAGGCAAACAGACAGACAGACCGACAGAGATAAGAAAGAGAGAGAGAGAGAGAATTATTCTTAGGTATATATTGCAATCTTGTATATTAAAAATATTTTTAGATATCTCCTCCTCCCATTTTTCTCTAGAACCATAATTCTAAAAAGTAAGTTGTTCCGAAAAACAATACCTCGTCTTGTGTCACCTAATGACAAGTATAAGCAACTATATCCACACATGACAAATTCAAACTGACTACTTTATAGTGTTCTTACCTATAGTACAGGAATATCCCCAGTCTGCTTGCTTTCCCTTAGGCTCTATGGAACTGGCGTGAGAGAGAGAGAGAGAGAGAGAGAGAGAGAGAGAGAGAGAGAGAGAGAGAGAGAGAGAGAGAGAGAGAGAGAGAGAGAGAGAGAGAACGGATTAGGCTCTATGGAACTGGGGTGGTGTTGGTGGTGATCAAGCTTATGGCGTTTGCCGATGTGCAAGGATTCAAGGCTAGTCTCTCACTTGATCCTTTACCCTTGCCTGGTTCAGCATTTTCTAACTAATTCTAACTTTAATTCTAAGAGTAAAACATAAGAAGGAAAATGGCTGCATCTCCATATGTTGTCAAAGCAAGAACATCCAATGTTAGCAGCGTTGACAGAAATATTATAGACATTTTTTAGGATGTTGGCCCAATTAGGGAATGTTTCAGGCATACTCTGATGCTTCTGAAAGTAAGGGTTAAAATGTACAAATGAAAATAGGGTACAACTGTGACTATAGCTCTTGAAGAGTACATCTCTTCTTATAAGCCCAAATACACAGCAGTATATAAAGGAGAGTATTTTTAGGAAACATTAGTTCTGGCCTAGAAAGCAGGAGACTGAGTTTTAGGCCTGCCATAGGCATAAAACCCAGCTGGGTGACTCTGTCACAATTTCAAGCCGTCTCTTGAGTGGGAATAGGAGGCAGGAACATTAGATACGATTGCTCCTTTGAACTGTGTATTAAAATGCTGGATAAAATTCTAATCATCATCATCATCTGTTCAAGGTATGGGATCGGGCTGGATAATCTTGGGTGAGTTGCTCATTCTTTGCCAGACCAACTTTTTAGGATTTTTGTAATGGAGGAAAATGGAGGCAGGATTTTTATGTAAACTGTTTTGAACTCCTGGAGCAAAGGCAGTATAGAATTAAATTAAAAGGGTCTTTTGGAATTCAGCCATGATCTATGGATGTCATCAACCACCCTATTTAGTTGTATCATTTCAATCTGAATTGAAGGATTCCAGCATTTTTGCATTGTGAGATCAGCTAAGAACCACTAATTTCAGAACTCAGGATCTACACACATGACTAACAGCACATCTGAAAAGCTGTTGATCAGAGTTAAAGAGATTTATAAGATGTAGCTGCGGTTTGATTAATTTTTGCAGCCCAATGAAAAGTAATAGTCTGCTGGACACGAATCTGCTTTAATGAATATATTGTGCAGCATATTTGTTCATGCTTAATGACTAAAGATAGTTATGTAGATCCATCAACTGTTTGTCAAGGGATCTGAGAAGCAAAAATGTCATATTGCCCTGTCAGGAAGAATTTAATAACTTATGCAAATGATCCCAGAAAATAATCCATTTCCACTTTTAAATTTCAATTAATGATTTGTGAAGCATTACAAAAACTGCACAGGGTTCTGGTTGTTAGCTATGATGCAGGGAATTAAAGGGTTATGGATTAGATCTAATATGTTTTTTTTAAATCCTCAGAATATAATAAATCCCTTCTGAGGAATATTTAGGTTTGTAAACAAAATTAGAGTTATATTTTTTGTAATGACAATTGTGTTTCACTTATATGCAACATGCAGGGAAAAGAACCATTGTGGTATAGTGACTAGGGTGGTTGTATTAAGGGAAAGGAAAGGCTGTAGACAGTGTAGCACACAATAGGCAAAAGGTGTTGATTGTACACAATGTGCCTTAAATGCCTTTCTTTCTCTGTGCTGTGCACTTAAGAAAAAGAAAAGAATTTAGAATACTTTGTGTTTCACGAGACAATTCTATGCAGTTTGAGAGATTCTAAGATTCCAAGTCACACTTAAATGAGAAGCAAAAAAACCAGATGTTACTGATGATATTTTATTCACTGATCTTCAAGAAAGGACTCATTATCTTGCAATGGGGAACAGCTTGGGCCAGAAGCATCCTGGTATCTGGAACCCTTGGATCAGCTCCAGCACCTATACACTGGAGCAGAAGGCTCGGTCTACAACCTTTCCTTTACCTTAATACAACCATTCTAGCCACTATACCACAATGGTTCTTTTCCCTGATATTGCACATTGTCATTACAAGAAATATAACTCTGATTGATTATACTAAAAGCATGTGATCCCAAACCATGTGTTTGGGATACAGCTGCTTAGAAGACGTACAGATAGCCCTTGACTTACCACCATAATTGATAGTATAGTCATAATTCATGATGGTCACAAACAGGATCACCATGTGACTAGACACAATTTTATGATCTTTTTGCTGCAGTCATTAAGCAAATGCTATGGTTATTAAACAAACCCATAGACAGCTTTTTTTAAACCAGAAAATGGAAGTAAACACTAGTTTCCAGAAAAAAACCTTTGTAAATCAGTCACGTGACCATGGGACACTGCATATGGCCAAAAATATGGCCTCATTGTTGAGTGGCCAAAATGCAGTTATGTGACCACAAGGGTACCAATGTTGGAACTTTGAAACCAGGTCATAAGTAGCTTTTCAGAGGTCCAGTATAATTTCAAGGAGTTGCTACACCTTGCCCAACCAATATATGCAGGTTCTTTGAAAGCCATAAATTGTTTGTCCTGGAGATGCTAATAGTTTCCTCCCAATTATTTAAAAATCAATTTTTGCATGAAATTTAGATTGAGTTGAAGGTAGACTAGGATTAAGTGGGTCATGATTAAAATCTACTCTGGGTAATGAAAGCTGAGTAAGTGACTTTGGGCCATATTAGATTCTCTCAAGCTTTTTTTTCCTGTGAGGTAAAATTAGAGTTATGCTAAGTACACCATTCAGGCAGAACATGCATTTCTTGAACAAATAAATAAATCTACCTATCAAGTATAGAAATATTGGTGAAGTAATATTTTATAATATATTTTTATAGAATCACAATAAGCTAACTGCAGGAGGTCTGTTTTTTTTCATCAGCAGAGAAATTTTAAAGGTAGATTTTAACAACTGCACTTTTGATCAAACTTTTTCATTAACATAGCCAAGCATGTACAGAGTTTCTGATTTCTGGTTTAGCCTAGTGCATCATTCAGTTTCTGCTCTCGCTGGGAAGACTACAGTAAACTTCAGTAGCCGAGTATTATAATTCAATGATAGAGCATATACTTTGCAATCCTAAAATCTCTATTTCAGTCCTCTACATCTTGAAGGGTGCTGTAAAATCCTACCTGAAATTTTAGCTAGCTTATTTTTAGGCATTGTCAATAGGCTCAAAGTTATTTGGAGGATTGACATAAATGAAATGAATGAATGAATGAATGATATTGGTCTAAAACAACGATCTTAGTATAAAGTACTTTTCTATGTTCCTGTGCAGGTTTAAAAATGCATAGACTCAAGGGCAGTTGTCACAGTGTAATCATAACTGGTCAGTTTCTATATCTATCTTATTTCTTCAGACCTTTAGAAGCAAAACCAAACAAAGAAAACAAACAAACAAACAAACAAGCAAGCAAAAAAGCTCTCTTCATCACAGATACTGCTGTTCCTTGCCCCCTGTAGTGTCTGAAATGAAATTTTTGTCTCCAGGGGGCTTACATTTTTATGGAATATATTATATGGTTATATTGTTTTCTTTTTTTATGCTTTGATCTTGACTTGCAAAGGGGAATTCTATGCCACTCAGAATCGGTTCTGATTGGAGTGGCCTTTATACCCAACCAAAGAGTCAAAATGTAAGGAGCAGCCACTAGAAGCACTTGTATAGATATTAGTAAATAACTAGCATTCAGAAAACGTTCGGTTTCTTTTACGTTTCAAAGGGCCAGGCTTCAAACAGATCGGATTGAAAGTGACGCTTGATGAAATGACATTGATATTAAAAGAATTATTATTTATGTTTTGATAATATCAGAGGGAGGAGATCTTGAATCAATCAGAAATTTTAGAGTAATATACTAATTTCATACCTGCTGAAATATATACGGAATTTGCAATACTCCATAAGCTATCCCCCAAATCTTCATTTATTTTACATATTTTTTGTCTCATGAATGAAACATTATACAAAAAAGATCTACATTCAGAGAAAAAAAGAAGAAGATAATGTTTATTTCAGAGTTTAAAAAAATACATTAAAAAAATGTCCTCAAGTCCTCCTATGGTGCCTTATCATGCTAGGGAAAAAGGAGTTTGCTTCCCAAAAACCTTTTCCCCAGCATGATGAGGCATCATTTAGGAGCAAAGAATGTCAGGAGTGTCTGCTAAGAGCACGTCTTCCCGGCAGTATCCCCCAAGGTTTGGCAGTCATCCAAGAGTTCAGCTAAAAACGTCAGAAAATGATACTAGGGCACATTGACATAGATATTGCTGAAGGCATATTTGCTTTAGTGAGAATGGCAAAGGAACGACATCAGCAGGCAATGGCAAACCATTCCATATTTTACCAAGAATACCTCACAGATAGGCAAGAAAAATATTGGACCAGATAATAGGTGGGATGGTGCTCAACTTGCTACTGAGGAAGAACCAAGGATCTACTGAACTACTTGTGAAGTGGCTGGGTTAAAACTTTTAATACATTTGGTTGTTGATGTTGCCTTTCCAAAACAAAAAAATCTGAAATTGCAGCCAAAGAATTACATACTTCATAAGAAACGAACATGGAAAAGTTCAACATGGGTGAAAAATGAAATGAATGGACAAATTGATATTCCAGGCACCAGTAAATTGAAACAAACTGGAATTGGGCATTTCCAATAAGAAGATCTTACTCAGTATTCGTGCAAACATAGAAAGAACAGTACTGCTTTCATAATCAGGAAGGATATAAGCAAAGACACTATTTCTGGAATGTCTGGAAATGCGCATGCGCATGCGCATGTCTGGAAGATGGCGGACCCCTGCTTCTTAGCTCCGTGGTAGTGGAGCTGAAGATGGACAGAGGGGGGGGGGTTTGGAGACCCCCGAGGACCCCCGAGGACTTAGAAGATTCTGACCCACCTGGCTGACTGCCCCGGTGAGTTTTCCCGGGAGCGTGGGCGGCCGTTCGTCGGCCCGTTCGGCCCGTTCGG
>NW_015386628.1:737004-740734 GCF_001527695.2 Protobothrops mucrosquamatus | reverse complement strand
GTATTTTAATTGGAAACACAGCTTGTAATATTTGGTTTTAATTCGGCTTTTATCGGGGTTTATTTTCTGTATTTTTGTATTTTGTAATTTTTTGTATTTTGTGTTTATTATTTGTTTTTAATATGCTGTGAACCGCCCTGAGTCCTATGGGAGAAGGGCGGTATACAAATTAAAATAATAAATAAATAAATAATAAATTTCAGTACAAAGTAGTTCAATGAAAAATATATTTTGCAGAAAACCTTTAATATGGTGGTTATCCAAGTCTGCGCTCAAACCACAGATGCAGAAGAAAATGAGGTTGATGAGTTTTAAGATCAAGTTCAATCTGAAACTGACAGAATATGCAAGCCAAGATGCATTGATTGAAATTAGAGACTGGAATGTCCAAATTAGAAATATAAGAAGGAAAATATATTTGGACTAGGCCAAGGACAGAAAAATAAGCAGAACAATTTATTAGTTTTTGTTCATCCAGTACTTTTCATTGCTAACACAGTGTTCAAATAATCAAAAAGATTATATTGTATCAGAAAGAGAGAGTAAGTTAGTGTATTAATACAATTCTAATAATCTAATGCTAAATATCAACCAACAGCTAATACTGAAACAATTATTATACTGTATACTGCCAAGGAAATCCATCCCTTGGGGCCAGTTAATGATGTCATGAATATCATGAATTATATTTCTCAGATTAATATTGAGTTACTTTGAAATATAGTAATTAGAATTATTAATCTTCAGAGTATTGTCAGCTCAGTGGCTCAAATTCTGCTTTGCAGGGAACATGTAAATGCAGGGAATACATTATTGAGAGCTGAATTATAAAGAAAAAAAAGTTGTTGTAAAATATTCCATTTATTCCTGTAGGGATATTTACACATATTCCCATATTTACACACATACAACAAAGCAAAAGATCTTATCTTTTTTCCTCTGAAACATCATTCATGGTTATAAAGAGCAACTTATCTGCCAGTTAACACTTCAGTGGATCAACTTAAATCTCATACCACCTCAAAGTTCTAGCCATGAAAAATTTTTTATGCAATGTAGAAAAGTAACATGATTCAAGCTGTACTGCATAGTCCTCTCTTGTGCTTTTTGAGAAAAAACCACACAACACAATGTAGAAATTTATAACAGAATCAGTTACAAAACATCCACTTTTATTGACTGTCTCTCTATGCATTAATGTACTTTGTTCTGTTTTTCTTTCTGTTTCCCTTAAGATTTGTGAAAAATATTTCATTTCCTAGTCCTGTTTGCTCTATTTCCTGCAGGATATTGTGGTGCAGACCTCTGCATTTCTGATTTCTAGGGCACTAGGAATCTTCCTGCCTGCCTGCCAAACTGGTCATAAATAAGCCATGCGGAGCTTGTTGGGACATATGACCGTGTGTCTTGCTTGAATTGGCTTCAGAAAAGAAACATGAAAATCACATCCCTCATGCATATCCTCAGGTCAAGAGAGCAATATAGTACAGTGAGGAAGGGCTGTGAGGGGAACAAGATAACACAGTGTAGGCATTGGCTACATTTTCTTTAAATATTTTTCTATTTTTGAAAAAGTGCTTGATTATGAGTAAAACAATTTCATTTTTGTAAAATAAAAATACCAAGCTAAACTTAGCAGAATTTTGTTTTTAAAACGTTCACTTTTTGCATGTGAAATGCAACAAAAAATCTGTATGAACAAATTGAACAATTGTATTTAAATCTGCAATAAGAAAAAAAAATGTTTACTGATAGTTAATAACATTTAGAACTTTTGAAAGAAATTTTCTTCTCCTCCAAAAAAAACAAAAACAAAACCCAAACACTTTTTCTTCTACAAATTTACACCCCCACATGCCCAAACACACAAAGGGTGTAATTTATATATGTAGAAATACTCACTGACACCAGAAAATATAATTCCTTAACTGAGATTTCTATTGCTTTTCAACTCTTTTCCCTTGAGCAAACTCAGTATTGCTTCTTCCAATCTAATTATATTCTCTTTTTCGTTAATTATGGGCAACTGTAAGATATCCACTGCTATCATGTTTTAAGACAAATTATACCTATGCTGATACCCTTTCATGAAATCTTTTTTGTGGTCGATCCCTTTTTTTCTTCCCCACTCAATAGATCAGATTTTCAGATTTTGTTCTTACATTGCTTAGATCATTGTTTTGAATGCTAGAATGCTTTAATTTTTGGAATTCAAATCTTAAGAATTCTACTCTATACATACTGACTTGGGACGACACACCACTAAAATCAAATAGACTCATAATCTCTTATTCAATAAACCTCTGTAATGGGCTTATTCATGGATCTTTGGAAATGTACTGTTATAAATAAAACTTAGTGCAGAACCCTTTCCCTCTACCTTATGTCTAATACATAAACTCGGAGTGTGAGAGGATTCTTTGTATGCTCCTATTGTTTGCCATTAAAATATATTGTTGATTCCATTAATGAACAAAAGCGTTGGAAGAACTCATGCTCCTAGGTATTTCCCAGCTTTGTACAAGTTGGTGAAATCAGTCCCCTAAACTAGAAAATGCATTTTCTCTCTTTGGTTTGGTATATTATTAATTATTATTATTACTATATCCATAACAATGTGAAACTGCACCTCCTCCCGCTCCTCCTCCTCCTCTTCCTCTTCCTCCTCCTCTTTTTAATGTATTGCTGCTCAATGTCAGTGGACTCTAACTGCAGAAATAATTTAAAAACTCAATATCTGCAGCAGGTTCTTCTAATGCTACATTGTTTTCTTTATATAAAATTAATGAGACTAGTGTCACCAAAATAATTGCTAGTGAGACAGGCAAATTCTTTTGGAATACAATAACACTGAATGTAGCCAAAAATAATGAGGCACACTTTTGTCTCTTTTTCACAGTAGGTGGCAAAGCTGATCTAGCACATCTTAAGAAAGCTAAGTTTGTTCAGATCTGATAGTACTCGGTTAGGAAACCCAATCTTGTGGAAATAGTTGCCTCCAGAAGTTGTGGATGCTTCAACACTGGAAGTTTTCAAGAAGAGATTGGATAACCATTTGTCTGAAATAGTATAGGGCAGTGATGGCGAACCTTTTAGAGACTGAATGCCCAAACTGCAACCCAAAACCCACTTATGCATCATCGAGTGCCGAGTGGGTGTGGCCCATTGGCTGGGTGTGGCCAATTGGGTGGGCATGGCTGCAGTGGTAACAGCAGACTGGGTGGGACTAAAAAGTTCAATCAATCAATTCCAACTTTGCAAGAACTTTTTTTTTCCCTCGAGAAGTTGAAATTGACTGAACCTTTTTTTTTTTTTTTTTTTGCACATGGTAGTGGAGGCCTAAAGTGAAAAGGTTTTATAAAACCCAGCTGAAGGCCTAGGACTGGGGCAACGACACGCGTGCCCACAGAGAGGGCTCTGAGTGCCACCTCTGGCACCGGTGCCATAGGTTCGCCACCACTGGTATAGGGTTTCATGCCTGAGCAGGGGGTTGGACTAGGAGACCTCCAAGGTCCCTTCCAACTCTGTTATTGTTGTGGCTCCGTCCGGTGGGTCCCTCTCATCAGAGGAGGAAGGCTCTGAACATGACGGAGAGGAGATGGCTAGGACTCTCTCTCCCGGCCCTTCCCCTCTGGTGCAGCCTTCGGTGCCTTCCGACAGCGAGGAGTTTGGCCAGGAGCCCGGTGTTTCTGGACTTGGCCAGGAGCCCGGAGTTTCTGGACTTGGCCAG
>NW_015386628.1:703111-733937 GCF_001527695.2 Protobothrops mucrosquamatus | reverse complement strand
GGGGGCACAGAGAAGGTCATCGGCATCCTGGAGCAGTACCTTCGCTGCTTCGTCAATCAGCAGCAGAACAACTGGGCCGAGTACCTTCCCCTGGCGGAGTTCGCGTTCAACAACTCCCAACACACCTCCACCCAGATGACCCCGTTCCACGCTAATGTCGGTTACCATCCCCGGTTGTTCCCATTGGCGATCCCGGATTTCCCTGTTCCCGAGACCCATGACTTCCTCTCGGAGCTGCAGGCGGTGCAGCAACTGGTGCGACGGCAGCTGATTCGGGCGAAGGAGGACTATAAGCGGGTCTCCGACCGCTCCCGACGGGCCACGCCACTGCTGGAAGTCGGAGATCGGGTGTGGCTGTCCACAAAACACCTCCCCTCGGACCGGCCGGTGAGGAAATTGGACCACCGCTTTATCGGTCCCTTCCCAGTCGAGGCGGTCATCAACCCGGTGGCCTACCGGTTGGCTCTACCACGCTCCATGCGACTCCATCCTGTGTTTCATTGGTTCCTCCTGGTCCCTGAAGCCCCTGCAAGCCATCTCTGACGCCCGACAACGCCTGGCCCTCCGGTCGCAGCCGACGAGGACGACGCCTTGACGTACGAGGTGGACAGTATTCGGGACTCCCGTTGGCTGAAGGGGCGCTTCCAATACCTCATCGCCTGGAAGGGGTACGGGCCCGACGATTTCAGCTGGGTGGACGCGTCTTCCGTTCAGGCCCCTGACCTGGTACGGGCCTTTCACGACCGGTTTCCGTCCCGACCACATCCCGACCGTCAGACCCGGGGAAAGGGCCCTGCGGTGGGGGATAGTGTTGTGGCTCCGTCCGGTGGGTCCCTCTCATTAGAGGAGGAAGGCTCTGAACATGACGGAGAGGAGATGGCTAGGCCTCTCTCTCCCGGCCCTTCCCCTCTGGTGCAGCCTTCGGTGCCTTCCGACAGCGAGGAGTTTGGCCAGGAGCCCGGTGTTTCTGGGATTGGCCAGGAGCCCGGAGTTTCTGGGATTGGCCAAGAGCCCGGTACTTCTGGGACTGGCCAGGAGCCGGAAGTATCGGATTCAGAAGAGGATAAGTTTTGGCTGGATCCACGCCAGCGTCGAAGAGATAGGCGTGCGCAGCAGCAGACACGTCGGGCCAGACAATTCCGCTGAGTTACTGGGCCACACCCCACTGGCTATATAAGCAAGGGGTGTGGCATGTGAAGTTTCGTGACGGACAAAGTTTGATGAATACTCGGTTGCAAGCATTCTGGCAAGTTCTCGTGGCTTATCTTTGTTTGCTGTGTTTTATCATTAAAGACTTGGCAGGCAGCTACGAAGTGGCTGCCAAGACATTCCGTTGCCTTTGTCTGTGNAAGTTTGATGAACACTCGGTTGCAAGCATTCTGGCAAGTTCTCGTGGCTTATCTTTGTTTGCTGTGGTTTATCATTAAAGACTTGGCAGGCAGCTACGAAGTGGCTGCCAAGACATTCCGTTGCCTTTATCTGTGCCGAGTAATTTGTCAGGCCTCGGCTGACTGGTTGGGGGGTGTGGGTCGGACGGGGAACAGAACAGTTATTCTGTCACATCGTCGATTGACACATAGTCAGTCGCCATAGGCAATTCATTATATAAATTATATTAAAAGTTTGAATTGGTTATGATTTGGAAAAGGAAGAAACGACCTGAGAAATGAGATGGAACATTCTAACATGAGCCTAAAAGAAGAGCTGAATGTTTTCCCCTAAGACTCCCAAAGGAACATCTCTTGGGAAACCAAACCAACTATACCTGAATGGGATTCCTAAGAAAGAGAAGCTGAAAGCCAGTGTGGTCACTACAACCTTTAGTAAAGTAAATACTTATAGTAGTATTTATGAAATGCTCCCTATGATGGACAACAGGTATGAATCCTGGGTTTTGCCATGGCACGTCTATACCATAGACTAATTCGTAGAACATTTATAACCATTATGCTTTGCATCAATTAATGTTAAGAGTAATACAGTTTGTAAGGTAAAATATTAAATTGAAAAAACAAGCTGATTGCTAGGATACCTCTCCTGTGAAATTTGTGTCTGCACCAGGCACTATCTTACTATGCATGCCTAGATACAGTCTGGAACTTGCTGTGTGTTTATGCGATCTTTTCTACTAAAGTCCATATAGTGGTTAAACATGGAATTAGCTGGTTCAGGGTTTATTCTGAAAGAGGAAATATGAAAGAATTTTCCATTTTCTTTCTGGATCATTCCACTTTTATTTACTACCTGAGAAAATGGCCTGTCTGTTTCTAATGTGAAGGGTGCTTTTTGTGCATGTGAAGACAGTAACCAAGGGGAGAGACATAGAGGCTATCAGACAAAAGTTTCCTGCAGTTAAGTGCACCCTTGGGTTACTTACTCAAGCTCCAAATTGCAGATTCATTAACAGATTAATTGATCATAATAGAAGCTAAAATGCTTAAAGGAAAGTGTCAGACCACACAGAAAGGTCTGAAAACCAATTTTGACCCAAGTAGGCATTTGCATGGAACTAATTCCTGCTAATTCTCTGGAATTCTCAAGCCAAAACCCATCTACTTCTGTCAAAAGGAGCTTTTTAAAAGGCCATTCACTGTGCATTGAAAAGTCTGTTCACTCTTTCGATCAACATTATCTGTCTCATAATATTAGCCATCCATATTAAAATATTCCCCCACTGCAATTTCCCTGTACCTCAGCTGTATTTTTAAGGGTGCTTTCAATTACATTAGCTCTTGGGTTTATTAAGCATAGTAGTGATCCATATAAACTCTCATGGTCAAGTATTCTTTCAGCACTTTAACTACTCTTTTCATGACAGTTTCTTAACTTATTTGTCTTCTCCAATTTTTCTGCCTCTTGGTTTTATAGAAATATAATAGAAGGAAACAAGAAGAAAGAGAAATTTCCCATAGGAAAATATGCAGGCAGATGGAAAGATTACCCATTGTTTTCTCAGCTTTGTATTAAAATGGCTGTCACCAAGTTCAATCAGAGTCTGCTTTGATTATTCTTACTTTCCAGAATAATAATTCCCATTTATCTTCAGTTGCTTTCATATACAGCAGCTAGATTTAGGATTGAAATAAAAAAAATATAAATAAAAGAGACTGAAAAACTTAGAAAAGCTGAAGTAATGTATATTGAGCAACTGGATGTCTTAGACTTCAGCTTCAGTCATCTCCAGTTAGCATGATCAACAGTAAAGGATTATGGAGATTTAGTTCAAAACATCTGGATAACATCAGGAATCTATCCACAGAATAAACCGTTTCTAGTTTCCGACAGTACACAAAAACTGATGAAGCTGATGAAGTTCATGTTTGTTGTTTCTGATTTTGCTCCAGATGAATGACTGAAATGGGTTTGATTAAAGCACTGTTCCCTGCATGCATACAGAGAAATACACAAATGTTCTCCCACACATTCACCTACAAATAAGCATAGACTTTTATCTCCCTACAGCTGGACTCTTTCAAGAGCACAGTGAAGAACAGGACAGAGTGATGGGTTCCTACTTCTTTTAGCAATGCTGCTTCTGCAGCTGTTTCTTTAGGAAGATGGCAAAAAAAACAAAAAACACCACCCTGTAGAAGGCAATTATTTTGCACTCTTCATTGAAGACAAAGGAGAAACCATACTATTCAGTGAACATTCCCTTTTACTAGCCATCATAATTTAGTATTATATTTTGAAGTAAAAGGATTTCCTATGAGATGCTTTTTGCAAGCTACAATCATATTTCCCATTTAATTTATACTGCAAACATAATTGGCTAAATCAAGAACTTTTTCTGTGATGGGTATCAGTGACTACAAAGCTGAATGTTAATGTTGGCCAGAGCTTTCTGACACTTTGATCTAATTTTAAGTTGTGCAATATCTACCTATAATTAGAGAATTTATTATTTTAGCTATGTAAAACATTAATATATTGAGAAATTGCAATGATACCCATTTCAATTTATTTGCTAATATAACAAGTTTTAAATTGTTTACCTAATTAGTACAGTCAGTTCCTGTAAGTAGAACATTATTAGTGTAACCATTTAACATTAATGTTAAGCTTTTAATATATATTTGGCAATAAATATATGATCATGAACATGTTCAAAGAACCATGAAATCTCAGCCACTGGAGAATGGATTTCTTTTGGTTTAGTCTGAGAATATTTAATATTTCTACTTAGCTCCTTGAACTGTAAATTGAATTGTATTAATTAGAACTAATCAACCATCTCTAATTAGGTAACAGAGGTAAGTTAAGGTATTCAATGATTTTTTTTAACCAGGAAACCTGCTGTTCTGTATGAGGTGATTTGTTTTGTTTTTTCAAGTTCAGATCTTGATAGAGCTGAACTTGAAAAAAAATCACCTAAAATATGGAGTGGCTATAAAAAATCTAGACACCCCTGTTAAAATGCCAGGCTTTTGATCTATCTATCTATCTATCTATCTATCTATCTATCTATCTATCTATCTATCTATCTATCTATCTATCTATCTATCTATCTATCTATCTATCTATCTATCTATCTATCTATCTATCTATCTATCTATCTATCTAGTCTATAGATATAGATTTATATATATAGATATATAGATATAAACAGTGGTGGGATTCAGCTGGTTCACATCACTTCGGCAGAACCGGTAGCTAATTTTTTGTTGCCCAGGCTCAGAATAGACTTCCGGAAGCAGCATCCACACAGACATCTGGTTGTTCACATATTTGAATCCCACCACTGGATATAGATATAGATATAGATATAGATTATAGATATAGATATAGATATAGATATAGATATAGATATAGATATAGATATAGATAAATCCCTTCAGAATTTTTCCCTGTTTAACATATAAGGTGTACAATTCAATCAAAAATCAGCCTGAAATCTTTTCGGGTGGGGGGGATAACAATAAAAACATGCAATAACATGGTTGCATAAGCATGCACACTCTGAAAATAATACTTTGTTGAATACCTGTTGATTTAAATGACAGCATTCATTTTGGAAGCCTATCAACAATGCACATCTTGTCTTAGGAATCTTTGGCCCACTCTTCCTTGCAAAAGTGCTCCAAATCTGTCAGATCACAAGAGCAAGTCCTGTGCATAGCCCTCTTCATCTCACTCAAAAATTTTCCATTGGATGAAGGTTCAGATTCTGGCTGGCCCATTCTAAAACTCTAGTCTTCTGGTGAAGCCTTTCTTTTGTTGATTTGGAGGTGTGCTTTGGGTCACTATTGTGATGAAAAGTGAAATTCCTCTTCATATTCAGCATTTTAGCAGAGGCTCAAGATTTTACGCCAAAACTGACTCATATTTGGAAGTGTACATGATTTCCTCCATCTTGACTAAAACCTCGGTTCCAGCTGAAGAAAAATAGCCTTAAAGCATAATGCTTCATGCTTCACTGCGGACTTGATGTAATTTTGGTAATGTGCAGTGTAATTTTTGCATCAAATAAACTCTTGGGATTAAAGCTTAAAAGTTCATCCTTGGTCTCTTCAGACCATCACACATTTTCCCACATGCTTTTGTTAGACTTGATGTAGCTTTTTGTAAAATGTAGCTGGGCTTGGATGTTTTTCTTTGTAAGAAAAGGCTTCCATCTTACCACTCTATCCCACAGCCCACTCATACGAAGAATACAGGAAATTGTCACATGGAATATACAACCAGCACCTGCTAGAAATTCCTGATAAAGGCCTCTTGGCAGACTCTTGGACTACTTTTCTTCTTGTTTTTTTCCTCAATTGTAGAGGGACATCCAGTTCTTGGTACTGTCACTCCATTTTTTCCACTTGTTGATGACTGTCTTCATTGTGTTCCATGAGATATCCAATGCCTTGGAAATGTTTTGTACCCCTCTCCTGATTAATATCTTCCAACAATGAGATCCTTTTAATGCTTTGTAAGCAGACTATGGATTTGCTGTAAAAGGCAACTGAATAAATGTCAGAAAAACCCTACTAGAATAGCTGAGTGGATTGATCAGAGTCACTTTAATTGATGTGTCCTGACTACTATTGAATATCAGTTTGAATGTGATTGGTTAATTCTGAACATAGACATATACCTACTTATAAGAGGATGTGCGGACCTTTGCATATTATTCTAATTTTTTATTTTTGTTTTTTCTCCACTAAACAATTTCAGGGTTTTTTTAACTGAATCGTACAGCTTATGTTATATTAAAGGTGAAAAAAATTCTGAAGTGATTGATCTTGATCTGATTATTTTACATCTCAAAACCTGATATTTTAATGGGTGCATAGATTTTCTATATCCAGTATATGTGCAGATTTGCAAGAGTTTACCTCTTAATGAATTGGATGTTTACATATCACCTAAAATAAAATAACCACACCCTAATTAGCATTTTGAGGAAAATTATCTGAAAAATAAATATGCAGATTTTACCAGAGTATAATGCAAAACATGGCATCTTGGAATATTTGTTAGATTGCAGAATTGTGCATTGTTTCTTAAATCCTGAAGAGCAACTAAGATGATCAAAGGCCTGGAGACCAAAGTGTACAAAGAACGTCTGTGGAACTTGGGTTTGGCCAGTCTAAAGAAAAGAAGAAATAGGGGAGACATGACAGCAGTGTTCCAGTATTTGAGGGGCTGCCACAAAGAAGAGAGGGTCAGGTTGTTCATCAGAATACCAGAGGGAAGGACAAGAAACAATGGTTGGAAGCTGATCAAAGAGAGAAGCAACCTGGAATTAAGGAGAAACTTCCTGACAATGAGGACAATCAACCAGTGGAACAGCTTACCAGAAATTGTGGGCACTCCATCACTGGAAGTTTTTAAAAAGAGACTGGACAATCACCTGTCTGAAATGGTATAGGTCCTCCTGCCTGAGAAGGGGGCTTGACTAGATGACCTCCAAGGTCCCTTCCAGCTCTATTCTATTCTAAATGTATATCATTTTGGTGAAGTTGTCAGATGGGGGAAGAATTGCTGGCTGGTGATTTATAATAAATGACTAGAGCTCAATGTACAGTATATATACTGCTTGGAAGAGGTTGTTGGTTCACTATTTGACATTTCCAAGCAGCGATTGATTAATACATTTAATTCTGTTTTTCATTTAGTTCCTCATATTTTTCAGAGCTTAAAGTCATTTCACTCAATTATGTCTTTCTTCTTTTCCTCCCATATTTGTTGTGCATTTTTTTTAACAATGCAGTATAAACAATAGCTTCCCTTTTCCTTTTTTGTTCATCAGTGCATAACATTGATGTGCCCATGCAAAAGCTTAAAATGTTAAGCTTTTCCTCAACACATGCATGTTATATACACTTGGTTCGATAAACTGTATTACAAATATTGAAAAAGGTGAATTTGGATGTGTAGCTACAATTTTGTGGAATGGTTATGGATTTGTGTAAATTACCATGTGGGCAAACTGATATTTAAATGCAAACAGATTTCTACTCTAATGCTGATAAAAAGTGGGAAAGATTTAAATCTGAAACACTGGACATATTCCAATCAATATCCAGCTAAAAGGACAACAGACATTTTTATAACATTGGCTTATTTCTTTATTCTGCTGGGCAGCTTTTTATTGCATATATGCCATGCTATGATTTTGTTACCCACACAAATGATTGGAGACCCAGTTTGGCATAGTGGTCAAGGCATTAGGCTAAAAACCAGGAGACCATGAGTTCTAGTCCTCTGCTAGGCAAAACCCACTGGGTGACATTGGGCCAGTGACTCAGCCCTGGGAAGGAGAAGGCAATGGCAAATTCCTGCAGTTTTCTTGGCAAGATTTGAAGGTGGCTTACCACATGATCACCTCTGAATCAATCTGGGTTTTCCAGGCCCAGCAAAAAAAACCCATGTTATTAAGTTTGTATATTTATATCTACTTTCCTACTATAAAGTCCAGTAGAATTAACTTTTATACAGAAAGGTATAGGATTAGAGTTTAAAAATATGTAATTTTCATTCCTGACTATAAAAATCACTCCTTGCGTGCCATCTCTCCTGAGACATTTCTGTTTTTCATCGGAATTTGTTACCCCATGAAAAATGGCTGACCCGGCTTTATTAGCTAATACAATTGATCTTATATTTAATTCTAATGTTCTGCCTCCATAGGCTTTGAGATATATTTTCAAACCTGTGTGTAGGAATTGGAAATATTTAAAACCCAATAGAAGGCATCATGAAAGACCTCCTCTTAATAGTTTTTGTCTTGCTCCCAGAGAGATTAGTGTGGGAAGCTATCCATCTCCCCTAGCTATCAGGCTAATGGAAACAACATTTTACCAAGAGACCACAGCACCACACTTCTAGCAACAAAGAAAGAACAACCAAGAGAAATTAAAACAAAACAAATCCACAAGGGCTCACTTTTTCCTCCACCCATCCCTTTTTGTGCATTGGGTCTGACTTAAGATTTTCTCCCAGGTTAAATGATATTTATCTCCAGAAGTTGAGAACATTTTTTTTATTTTTTTAAAGGAAGTTTTAAGGACCTATTCCTTTCCAAACTATATCCCCAACAAACAAACAAACAAAAAAGTACCACAGGGCACCGTTAACAATGAATACTATTTCCTTGTCCTAGTTGTATCATCATCATCATCATCATCATCATCATCATCATCATCATCATCATCATCATCATCATCATCTTTCATACTAACTAGAAAATACTGCTTTCAAAATGATTCAAGTTTTATGCTACATTCATTACATAAATAAAATTGTCCTTTAAAATGATTAACGAAGTAAACTTTCTGTTAAAATTCTACATTTTAAACTACAGGATTGCTTTATGCATTGTTCCTATAAAGTCCAGCATGCTTGAAAATGATGCATTAAGCAGAGCCCAGCAAACCTCAATTCTCTTCAAAGCTAAAACTGAGTGTGGCAGTGAAAGAGGTAAAGGAATGTGTGTCCACACATAGGCGCACACACAAACACACAAGGAGCCGTGTGGTGACCAATGAGCAGTTGACCTCTGGAACTTACTTCTGGGTTACCCAGATGGCTTTGTGCCTAATGGATTTCCACCTCACTTTCAGTTCATCCAGATTGGCTTTTGCCTAACCTGGGACTAGAACTTACAATCACCCAGTTTCTAACCTGATGTGTTACAGAACACTAGCTGTCCAAGGACATGATAGCTAGGGGAAAGAAGTCTGTGATGCTCCCCCTTCTCTTGGTGCCCTAAACATCTGTTTATTTTGCTTAATGCTTGGCTGCAAAAGTATGTTGCATGTGTAACTGCCCTTATAAGGGTTTCCATCTTTACATGGTTGAAAAGTGGCACAGTGTCAGCTGTGAGTTTTATTAACATCCGGTCATTTAGTGGAACAAATACAGTAAATCAAGTGTGGTAATAAGCTTAATGTCATAACCCATTTGGAATTTTAGAGCTAGTCAATCCATTAATTAAATATTAATTAATTATTAAGAGCAAATTTGAGTTTTAACAGCTGTTATATGGGTTTGTTTTGCATAGAAGCTATTCCCACTGAGTAAGCATCTCAACCATCTGGTGGTGTTTACTGCATCTCTTTAGAATATGTGCTACCTGTCTTGCTGGTCTTTTAATAGAATAATAGTCCAGAGGCATTGTCATTTAAGGAATGACTTTAATAGGTAAATAATGGAAGGTCAAACTTTGATCTCCCCTGGATTATTCACCTGTGACTTCAGATCTGCTTTTAATGAAGTTAGTTTCCAAGAAATTGTACTTTTCTATAGACTGGGAATTTGAAAATAGAAATGTTTGGGCTATATACTATATCTATACCTGTCCAATACTTGCTTTGCTATATGGGATGGCCAGACCAAATAATTGAAAAGGTATTACATATGTGAGAATACAAAGTGAAAACAAAGGATCAATTGTGCTAATATATCTGTGATTACCATACCTAAACAAGGTATCGTCTGTTGCATATTGGAACAAAGCAAGTCTCTAGATTCTTTTTTTTAAAAAGCTGTAACTGAATTCTCAACAGCATAAACCTATTAGTCAAACAACATTCTAAAATAAGTATACAAGAAGAATATGGCTGGAGTAGACTCACGGAGGTTTTTACTTCACATTTTCTACTACATCACGGTCAGCAGGATGAACTGAGTTTAAGATAATAGCTTTCCTCCACCATTGCTTCTGGTTGTGGGTTTCTAATTGCTAAAATGTATAAACTATTGAAATTTGAAACAGAAGAACAAGTGAAACAACGCGTGATGAAATGGGACAAAAATTTGTTCAAACAGAAGTGCAATGGGAAAATATGTTTTTGAGAGGACTGAAATGCATACTATATTATAATATTATGGATAATTGTTATAAAAGGATATACTATTGATATATGTGACAGAGAAAATCTCTATAAATGCACTTCAAATCTATGCTGTAAATGTGAGCAACAAGAGTGGACATTTTATTATGCTTGGTGGATGTGTAAAATAACTATAAAATTTTGGATTCAAATGCATACATTGATTCTGAGTATTTTAAAGATTTATACAAAATTGATGCCATAGGTTTCTCTTTTGGGACTGATGGACAAACAGTTGGAACAAAGTTATGGAATTTTATTTTGTATACATAGTAACTCAGCAAGATTATTATATGCACAAAGATTTGGCAATATCTAAAATAAAGGAACTTGACAAAATGGCCAAATTGATTTATTTGATTAGAGAAAAGATAATAATTATATTTATTATTGACTCCTTATAGACTTTTTGCAGAAAACAGAAAAAAAAACTGATAATTTATGGATTTGATGAATATATAGGATCACTAATGGAAAGAAGAAAGGCATGTTACATTGGAAAAAAGTAAATTTATAATTGTACTTATAACTGAATAAAAAAATAGAAAGTCACTTCTTTGTATCTTTTTTTTCTTTTCTATTTTTTTTTACTTTTTTACTTTTTTATAATTTGAACTACCTCTTCGATATCTTTCTTTTTTCTTTCTTATTTATATTAGTTCATATTAGTTTTTAATCTTTTGTAATACTTTTAATAAAAGTAATAATAATAATAAAGTTGGAAGGGACCTTGGAGGTCATTTGCTCAGGCAGAAAACCCTATACTAGGGTTTCAGACAAATGGATGTTCAGTCTCTTCTTAAAAATCTCCAGTGTTGGAGCATTCACAGCTTCTGGAGGCAGGTTGTTCCACTGGTTAATTGTTCTAATGGTCAGGAAACTTCTCCTTAGTTCTAGGTTGCTTCTCTCTTTGGTTAGTTTCCATCCGTTGCTTCTTGTCTTGCCTTCAGGTGCTTTGGAGAACAGCTTGACTCCCTCTTCTTTGTGGCAACCCCTGAGATATTGGAACACTGCTATCATGTCACCCCTCATCCTTCTCTTCATTAAACTAGACATACCCAATTCCAGCAACCGTTCCTTATATGTATTAGCCTCCAGTCCCCTAATCATCTCTGTTGCTCTTCTCTGTACTCTTTCTAGAGTCTCAACATCTGGATGCAATATTCCAATTGTGGCCTTACCAAGGCATTGTAAAGTGGTAGTAACACTTCACGTGATCTTGATTCTATCTCTCTGTTAATGCAGCCTAGCACTGTGTTGGCTTTTTTGGCAGCTGCAACACACTGCTGGCTCATATCCCTCTCATAGTTACTACTATTGAGCAAGGTACCACCTATACTATACCTGTGCATTTGGTTTTTCTTGCCTAAATGTAGAACCTTACTTTTTTCACCATTGAATTTCATTTTGTTAGATAGCTCTCAATGTTCAAGTCTGTCAAGATCCTTCTGTATGTTGAGCCTGTCGTCTGGAGTGTTGGCTATTCCTGTCAGCTTGGTGTTGTCTGCAATTTGATGAGTTCCCCATCTATCCCCTCATCCAAATCATTGATGAAGATATTGAAGAACACTGGGCCCAGAACAGAGCCCTGGGGCACCCCACTACACACTTCCCTCCATGTAGATGCGGTTCCATTGAGGACCACACACTGAGTACAGCTGGTCAGCCAGCTACAAATCTGTCTGGTGGTGATGCTGTCTAACCCACATTTTTCTATCTTATCAAGTAGGATATATAGTAGTAGGTTGTGGTCTACTTTAGCAACTGCCTTACTGAAGTCCAAGTAAATTATGTCCACAGCATTCCTTTGGTCCACTAATTTTGTCACTTGGTCAAAGAATGCAATAAGATTTATCTGGCATGATCTGTTTTTGACAAACCCATGTTGGCTTTTGGTAATGACTTTGTTTGCCTCTAGGTGTTCGCTGATTCATTGCTTGATTATCTTTTCCAAAATCTTCCCAGGTATTGAGGTCAGGTCTGTAGTTTCCTGGATCCATTTTTTTTCCTTTTTTGTAGATGGGAACTACATCAGCTCTTTCCAGTCCTCTGGTAGTTCCCAGTGCTCCAGGATCTTTGAAAGATAATTCAGTGGTTCTGAGGTCACATCTGCCAGTTCCTTCATAACCTTGGGGTGTAATCCATCTGGTCCTGGTGATTTGAACTTGTCTAAGGTGGACAGGTGCTCACTTACCATTTTCTTGCCTATCTTAATTTGTGTTTCTAATCTGGTTTTTACGGTACTGTTTTTGATAGGTTGGACTGTTTTTTCCCTTTGGGTAAAGACAAATGCATAAAACGAGTTAAATAGTTCTGCTTTCTCCCTGTTATTTGTCACCTTCTTGCCACTTTCTCCCACTAATGGACCAATCATTTCCTTAACCTTTTTCTTGTTTTTTACATGTTGAAAGACATTTTTTTTTGTTATTTTTGACTTTTGTCACAAGCCTTAGTTCACTTTGAGCCTTAGCTTTCCTCACTTCATTTTTGTAGGTTCGGGCTATTTGCTGATATTCTGCCTTAGTTATGAGCCCCTTTTTTTCCATTTTTTATACTTGTCCTTTTTGTCTTTCAATTTATCAGAAAGTTCCTTATGCAGCCATGCTGGGTTTTTTTCAGAGCTGTTATTTTTCTTCTTCATTGGTATTGTGCTAGACTGGGCTTTTATCATCTCACTTTTCAAAATTCCCCAAGCTTCTTGAGTTGTTTCCCCCTTGAGGATTCTCATTCATGGAATCCTTCCCAAGCTCTATCTAAGTTTATTGAAATTAGTTCTCTTAAAGTCCAAGACTCTAGTTTGACTGTGTTCTATTGCTTGTGCTTGCATAATGTTAAATTCCAATATTGTATGATTACTCCCACCCAAAGTTCCTGTGGCTTCAACACCTTCTATCATTTCATCTCTGTTAGTGAGAATTAAGTCCAATATGGCTGATCCCCTAGTTCCCTTTTCTACTTTTTGGGAGACAAAGTTGTCTGCTAGGTTTGTCAGGAATCTGTTTGATCTTCCACTTGCTGCAGAGTTTGTCTCCCAGTTGATGTCAGGGTAATTAAAGCCCTCCATTACTATTGTGATGTGCTTCCTACATACCTTAGTTAGCTGACTAACAAAAAGTTCATCTATTTCCTCTCTTTGGTTGGGTGGCCTATAGTATACACCTATGGCAATGTCATTTCCCCCGCTTTTATATTGACCCAAATGCATTCAAGACAGTTTTCATCATTGTTGTGCTCTATTGTTGTTGTGGTTATTTCTTATAGAGAGAGCAACTCCACCTCCTCTTTTATTTGGTCTGTTTCTTTTAAATAATTTAAATCCTTCTAGCTGTGTGTTCCATTTTGGGTTTCATCCCACCAAGTTTCCATAATGGCAACAATATCATATCTGCCCTCATTTACCTGAATTTCTAGTTCATCCTGTTTATTGCTCATGCTCTGTGCGTTGGTATATAGACATTTGAGTCCTTTATGACCGTGCATTTACTTTCTACAAAGTACAAAGCTAAAGAGCATTTGGCATGCTGAACAGTGCTAGAACTCACAGTGGTGGAAATTTTTAAATGCCATGTCTTGACTGCCTTGATATTGTTGCAAATGTTGTAACACATGGATTCTATGGGTTAGAAGTGAATAGCATTGTAAAATTTTGAGGGGAGGGGTGGGATTGGCAGGGATTTTTTTTTTTTAAAAAAAAACCACCCTGTAAATTATTTGAAGCGTTCTATCAGGAAAGATTGAGAATTATTTAGGATTCTGGTTTAGAGTATTGATCACCATAGTTTAAAACTTTTTCTATGTTATCTTTCAAAGCATTAATTGTTTACAACTTCTGTAAGACTATAACATGTTCACTGTGATTATTGAATCCATGTGATTATTTTAATACCTGGTACATTATTAGATTTAAATGTTCTTTAATAAAATATCTTAATTGGTTATTGATTATAGTTTTGATTTTGAACTTTAGATTTCATTGCCTGTTTAATAATGTATAGTATTCAATCCCAAATGCACTGGCACTGCAGGAAGATCCAGTCTGTTACATAATAACATAATTAAGTACATTTTTACATATAGATATATTGGTACTAAGATATATTGGTACTATTTTTTTAAAGAAATTCTTATTAACTAAAAACAGGAAAGCCAGCATTTGATTGACAATGCTATCTGTGTTTGTCATGAAAACAAATATGTACTAGAAATCAACACATAAACTTTGTTTTTCATAGCCAGCTAAAGCCTATACAATCTTAGCTAGAAATGTATTTCTAAAAGGCAATTATAGCTTAGTAATCAGTGTTTATTCTTGAGTAGACTACCATGTCATTTAAATCTGTGATCTCTTGACTGTAAAATGATTTAATGGCAAATAAGTTTGTTTTTATGCATGGTGTGATCCTTACTGCCATTCTTATATAAACAAAAATATTTGAAAAGATTTTGACAGGTATGTATCTAAGTTTCTGCTATGACAAATAATCATAACATTATTATGGTGAGTTATCACATATTGTAGAATAATTATGCAATGTGATCCAATTCACATTTTCTGGATTATTACGTGACAGGATTTATTTGTTATACAACAAAATTATACTATGCAGTACAAAACATTGTAATTTCTTTTAAAGCAAAGCAAAAGCATAAAAAAATAGAACTAGAAGGTGTATAAAAGTAAGGACAGTAACACAACTTATTCTAACAATTGTAAACTGAAACAAATAAAAATGGAAGGTAAACACTGAAGAAGATCAAATATCTCTCAGAAAAGAGTTTCATATGTAGGCTATTATCTGAGAAAATGACCAGCATTGTGTATCCACTAATCCAAAATTTGGGCAAAAATAATGCAAAGAATGGCTACAATAGCATCATCATGGACTTTGAAAAAATTAGGAAACAGACTCATGATCCTGGGGGAACTAAGAGTTCTTTGCTAGTTTTCCAAGCTGTACCAATAACTGGTTACATAGGGGGTGTCAAATAATGTTGGTATCTGGGACCATGTTCTTAGTCAACTGGCCTGCCCTTCACTAGAATTGGTCAAAATGTGTTTGGCTTAAGTAAAGTGAGTTTGATCAAGTATATTTTATACTAAATCTTATGGAGATGAAAATGCTGAAATTACTATCTAAGATGAAGACTTATGTTCTGTGGAAAGAAGTAAGACTAAGTTCTAATGGAGATTCTAAAACCAGCCAGTGGAAAATTAGAAAGAATATTGCCTCATATAGTTCATAGTCTTCACTGTCTATATACTAATGCTCAGAATGTGAAAAATAAGCATTGTACGTTTGAACTTCCTTTACAGAAATTCAGCTGTGATTTCATAGATATAATAAAGCCTGGATGAAATAGTGCAAACAAAAGACAATGTGTTTCAAGAGGAGCAGAAGCAACCAGAAAGGAGGAGGATTTGCAGTTTGTTCAAAGTATCCACACTGCTTATAAAGAGGACATCAAGATTCAAATAATTGGAGGGACAAACAAGAGTAATATTGTTGTTGAGTTCTATTATCAGCCATTCAGTCAAAAAGAAGTGGATGATACTTCCCCAAAGCAGTGACAGACTTTCAAGGGGTCCAGAAGCAATAAAGTAGTACTTTAATTATCTCCAATTCTATTGGAAGACAAAATATGGCAAGCATAATTGTTCAGGAAAAAAAAACAGAATTGTTTTGCTAACAATTTTATCCTTCTGATAATGGAGGAAAACACAAGAGAATCAGCTATTGTTGACTTGGAAGGAAAGGCGTAATTAAGCAATACGAGTGAAAGTAGACTTTTAGGAAGAACTAAAGCTAAGTGCAGTCTCACACACAGCTTGGACTTCAAAAAAGAGTTATTTTAATCAACTCAGAGCAATAAGTAGAATCCCATGGCAGGACAAGGCAATTGGAAAACAAGTTTCAAATGAGCTGCAGTTCTTTAAAAAAAATGAAACACCAAAATACAATTTCAAACACTTCCAATTAGGAAATAAAATGGTGACTAGAAGTAGAAGCAAGCAGCCACTGCACAATATATATATATATATATATATATATATATATATATATATATATTAATGAACATTTATAAGCTTCTCTTGCTTTCTCTTGTTCTCGGTTAAACACAGGAGATGAAAAGAGTAGCATAGAATATCAGTTCCAAGACCAATGTGTGCAGGGGGTCAACTGTTAAAGAGAAGACTAATATAAAATGAACATTTAGAATAATACAGCTGAAAAAGCAGCATACATCTCCTATTTTATTTCTATTACTTTGACCCATTTAAACTTGATTATGCTTTATCCATAGCTGGCTTTCATTTTAGTGGAGTTTGTTCGTGTCAATAGTCATTTTTCTCATTCTCATTATTTCCCTTGGGTTTTCTAAGAGCTCCTATAATCTTCTATGAATATGTGTGCCTTTTTAGACAAATCTTCCTGATGTACTGGCTTTGAAAAAACACACACGTGTGAAACACTTTTTTGTACACTTTCCAATAACACTTTTTAAATCCATTTGCCCAGTGTAAGCGCTTTGAAAAATACAATCAAATATCCATGCTTTGAGGAAGATTGCAAATGAAAACAGATGCAGATTTTTAAAATAAATAAACAAAAAAAATCAACAGACCAGTACGTTATCTTATTAAAGTAGATGGTACAACAGACCAATTTAAATTGATCCAGAAATCCCTTTCGGTACATGCATGCATTTATTCCTGTTGTTCTCCTTTCTTGTTCAAAGTTGGTTTAGAAGAATAAAGAAAATCATGGGCAAGAAAAATACATGATGGGAAAAATGCTAAATTAAACCAACACTAAAAGGACATTGAAATTTATTTAGGTTTTCACCATGTGCAAAATGTAAACCAGTTGGAACAAAAATGGAATAAATGAAAAATGTCCATTTTTATATGGAATAGAAAAATATAACAGTTATATTAATTACCCCTCCCCCCAAAAAATCAAAATTAGTGGTAACCTCCAAAGGATACAAAGAAGTTGGCATACTTCAAGTCAAATGGTATTGACATAACTTCCTGCTTTTTTAAAATAAATAAATAAATATCTATCTTTCCAGATCGTTCTTTGTCTCAATAAATGTTGAAGTGCAATATATTTTTCCTGCAAAGGTAAACAAAAAATTCTAACACAAACCTAAATTTGTTATAATGTAAAGGTACATATATCTTCTCATATAACTAAAGCCCTAGCCCAAAATGCATTATGCATGAATGGCAATCATATAATTCCAACCAGCAGATCTGGAACACTCTGTGATTTATTTTCTTTCAGTCTACTTCGATTTCACAAACTGTCCTTCATTTCCTCAATATGAATATATTAGTATTTGTTCTAATACATCACTCCTGACATCTATTTACCTTGAATAGAGAAAGATAAAACTTTGAAACTCCTAGATCATATAAAGTTGTGTGTGTAGATAGGACCTATTTATTATACTTTATTATTTATTTAATTATTATATAATCTGTCTAATAACCAGAGGTTTCTGGCTAACTACAAAATTACTGAGCACATGTTAAAAAATGATGGTCAAAACACAAACCATATATGCAGAAATAAATGCAACCCCTACTGAGGCTGTTGCAAGAAGTTTTAGTAGTACCAATGAAGGAGAATATTTGTAGCTCAGGGTTGAAATGAGAAGTCCTTGGCACTCTCTGAGCTTGTTTGTTTTTCTTACAGAGGTTTCATTACCCTAACTACTGTACTTCCCTGAAAGTAAGGCCTACCCCCAAAATAAGCCCTAGCTTGATTTTTGGGGGGTGGGACTAATATAAGTCCTAGTTTGGGGGCAAGGCACACAACTAAAAGTCAAGGTAGGGTGGGGCGGGGGGTGGAGCTGCCCCACGCACCCCGTACCCACTTACCTTGCAGCCAGGCCTATCCTTTCTGGCCCACTTCTTCTGCGGCAACTTCTGCAGCCAGGCCTGTATTTCTCAGTCACAGGCCTTTCCAGAAGGCCACGTTCTGCAAGAGTTCTGCAGCCGAGAACCGAGCTATGGTACTTGGCTGCAGAGGCCTTCTGGAAAGGCCTGACTGTGAAATGCAGGCCAGAATGCAGCTGCAGAATGAAGCTGTTCCTTCTGCCGCAGAAGACGTGCACTGGCTGGGTGGGGCTGTTGGTGCCAGAGATGAGTATAAAAGACACCTCCCAAAAATAAGATCTGGTGCCTCTTTTGGAAGGTAATAATAATAATAATAATAATAATAATAATAATAATAATAATAATAATAATAATAATAATAATAATAATAATAATAATAATAATAATAATAATAATAATAATAATAATAATAATAATAATAAAGACCCAGTCTCATTTTGGGGGAAACACAATAGGTAACATGATTAGTGCTAGTAAGGAGTGCTGCCTGCTGTCTGTTTATATTCTGGTGTCTTGCCTGTCTGGGTTTAATTTTATCAGAAAGTCATAGAAAATGATAAAATTAAACTTCTCTGGGACTTCAGAATTCAAACAGACAAGCACCTGCAACATAACACCCCGGACTTAACAATTGTCAATAAGAAAGACAAAAAAGTCTGGATAGTGGACGTGGCAGTGCCTAGAGACAGCAGAATAGACGGGAAAGAACTGGAGAAGATAACAAAATACAAAGACCTACAAATAGAAATAGAAAGACTGTGGCAAAAGCAAACAAGGGTAGCACCAATAGTAATAGGCGCCTTGGGTGCAATCCCAAAACAACTGGAGTACCACTTGAAAAACCATTGGCATTGACAAATTTGCCATTAGTCAATTGCAAAAGGCGGCCTTACTAGGAACTGCTTCCAGCCTGCGACGATATCTGTAATACCATCAAACATCCACATCTGCCTATCCCAGGTCCTTGGGAAGGACTCGATAGGTAGACAAAATGCCAAATCCAGTCTGAACATCTGGCTGACTGTGCGATGATTCATAATAATAATAATAATAAAGACCCAGTCTCATTTTTGGGGAAACACAATAGGTAACATGATTAGTGCTAGTAAGGAGTGCTGCTTGCTGTCTGTTTATATTCTGGTGTCTTGCCTGTCTGGGTGGGTGGGGGTGGTCTTAGGGATTCTTTGATTGACTGTTTACTAATGGCTCTTTGGGATTTTCTTGACTGGGATGTTGCTTACTTGATTGTCGGTCTGAAGGTGACCTTGGAGTTAATCTATGCTGATCTGAGTGCTGATTATTGGTGGAGAGGTGCTGGAGTCTTTTTTCTCTTTGGAGCTGGTTGATTGTCTCTTTTGCATAATCTATAGACGTTGGCAGAAATGGATTTTTGTAAGAAAATAATAAAAAGAAGGCACAAAGGCGATATTGAAGAAAGAGTGGAAGCTGCATTAGTCTTTGTGAAGCAAATATTCAGGTTGCTTTAAGATGTGCTATAAGCTTCGAGGAAACCAACCTGCAGGGTCATCAGTCTATGCACAAGTATACAGATGTGGCCTGTGTCTATGTTTCGGATACATAGGACTGAAGGTAGGATTCAATGATACCCAAAAGGATATATCAAAAATTATTCTTACTCCAAGTCAAAATAATATGCAGTTTTGATATTTCAACAAAAGGTAGCTGTCAGCTCAATACTATCTGTAAAAGTAGCCAATATAAGTTTAATAGCAAATCGGATTCTTGTCAGCAAATCTGATTCAGTTTCTTTTACTTGTTTTGAGTTTCTCAGGGAAGGGTTCAAGGAGATTCTAGAAGAAAAAATAATAGCAGAGAAACCCTACCTACTGGCAGAAGACAACTATTTTCAGAGTTTCTCAGGGATCTATGAGCTCCTGGGAGTGGTCATCCTTTAGCATGATTTAAATATTATCAGTATGCTGATGCAGCATAACTTTATATCTTTATCCTTGGTTGATCCACATAATGGCTTCCAGGTTCTTTCTCAATGTCTGGAGGCTGTAGTGGTCTGCACGGGGAAAAATAGATTTCGGCTCAAACCTAGCAAGACTAAATGATTGTGGGGTTTGGGGCAGGTCAACCAGACAGGACACAAACTAGATGAACTAATTCTACTGTATTATAAGGCTACATTAACAGAATCTTGTAAGACTGAAGGCACAAACCTCCCGCACCTTGATCCATTAGGGTGGGTCCTACCTAAGTTTCTTTCTCTGACTGTTAAGCCCCGGGGGCTCCTACTCTCTTGTCTGTTTCCTAGGCAGCATCTCTTCTCCTCTTTCCCCAAGCTCATTCACATATTCCATTACACTCTCAGTTCATGCAATTTTCTATCATTAGTTCTGGACGGAGCTGCACTTTCCTAGAGAAAACTGGTTTGCAATTTGGGGATCCTCCTGTAGTCTTTGAAGGTGGTAGCTGTGGCCAGGAGGACCATTGCAAAAAAAAAAAAATCATTTGTGTGCCAACTGTGCACACAAGTGTCCTGGATCATGAGCCCATCCTTAGTTATCCCTGTCTTGTTTACCTCTCATTTAGACTATTGCAGCTCTCTGAACTGTAGCTTGAAGTCAAGCTACAGTTGGTCACACAGGACACCATGGCTTCAGAGTTTGTGCTGGCTCCAAGTCAGACTCTATGTTCAGTTTAAAATACTTATTATCCTCTATAACAGCGGTTCTCAACCCATTTGGGGTTGATCGACCATTTCACGGGGGTCGCCAAGCAAGGCTGTCCGCCATTTTTTTCCCTTTTCCGGCGGGTGCCTTACCTCCCTTGAGCTGGGCCAGCTGGTGGTCGGCCTGCTCCGTCTCTGCCGCTTGCCAGCTATGCCTCGGCCGGCGCAGGGGGCAGAACCACGCATGCGTGGGGCTCCCGGGCAGGGAAAGTCCTCGACTTACGACCGGTTGGGTAGTCCTTGACTTACGACCGGTTTAGTCCTCGACTTACGACCGGTTTAGTCCTCGACTTACGACCGGTTTAGTCCTCGACTTACGACCGGTTGGGGTTGTGGCATTAAAAAGGTTGAGAACCACTGCTCTATAAATCTTTATGATACAGGTCTAGATTATTTGCTAATGCTGACAAGTCAGTGTTTGGCTGTCCTGTTGTCCAAGGATTTTTTTATCTTCTTATCTTTTCATGATTACCACCTTTTTGTATCTTTCCTCTTTGGGGAATATTTTTCCAAAACAACATATTGGCACTATTTTTCTCTGCTTTGGTTCTCTTAGCCTTTCCAATTAATTATGTTTCTCTTCCTTATACTGATCTTAAATATTGTTACAACGCCTACTCTTTTTCATTTTCTAAGTTTAACTCTTAGGTCCAGTCATAGCATCTGTAATTTTAATGCTAGAAACTGGCATTGAAAATGAATTATCATTTAAAAACTGCATCATCCTTTCCCCTGACTGTTATCATTTATGAAATCCAAATCTTCTTATAATTCCAGGTTCCTCCTTACTCCCAAGTTTGCACTTTAACGTAAGAACATTGCATTTAGCATCTCCTGAAGATTGACAAAATTTCTCAATATCTTCTCACTGTGTTTACAATAGGTGCATACATTTATATAACATTGATATTAACTAAAATTGATAGATGTGATGCTGTAATTTATAATAATATATAGCCATGCATATAATTTGATGCTCTTTTTGATTATCATTGGTGCTCTAATAGTTTTATTCAAAATAGCTTGTTCCAATGTATATTTAAATTTATATTTTAAAACAGGCACGATGAGTGAACAGGTTTTATGTGGGCGGGGGAGGAAGGGGGCTTCATGCTGGCCATACGACCATCTTTCTTCTTTTGGCTCTGCCAGTGTCATCATGTTCCTGGTCCCAGTAGTAAAGCAATGCCAGCCATTTTGCATGCCCTCTGGAACAGCATCTCCCTGAAGCCTTACTTACCTGACTTGTTATGCTTTTGCAAAACTTTAAAAACTGGGTCTTCTTGCAACCTCTTCTTTATTTTGCTTGACTATGACTTGTTCTTATACTGTTCATTTTATTATTTTAATCCTGAACTATAAGCTACCTGGAGTAGTTTTAGTGATTTATTCAGCATATAAATTGAATGAATGAATGTTTTCACTTACAGATGTATTTGAGAAAGGTTTACTGCACATTCTTCCATAATAACCTAGGGGAGAAGGTGGTCTCATCATCAGGCCATCAAAGTCATCTATGTTAATAGTCATGGTCATATTTTTATTGAAAAAATCCTGAAGAAGTTTCCCATTGTGTTCTTTTGGTTTTATTTTAGAGTTCTTTCTCCTTGATGGGTTAGCTTCCATCAAACAAATAGTACTTTATCTGCCCTTAACCCCTTTTTTTGTGGATGGTCTTTAGCTTCACCTCTTTTCTTTTAACTTCACCAGCAAAAAATGATTTTATCAGTAGCTCATGCTTCTGCCAATGTTGCCCTCAAGGTATTATTCTGCTGGGAGTCTTGGTTCCGGCCACATGTGCCAGGTTTACATAGAAGATGGGAAATGCTTGAGTCATAGATATTTTATATGGGGGAATATAAGGTGGAACAATTAGAGTGGGATGTCATATAATCAAATGTTAATTATAATTTGGAATGCAGTAACCATAAAGTATTGGAGTGATTAGATTTTCAGAAGCAAACAAAACTATCCTTTGTACTTTCATAAACAAATACAAGTCTTATTTATTTATAAACTTTCCTAGTGTAATATATTTCTAGTGCTAATTGCATTTTTGCTATATTTGGAACAATAACAAACACATATGGAGATATGAGTACAATGTGAAATTCATGAGATGCCAGCTCGCTTATAAATATAGCAAATCAGTAATTAGCACCAAAGGAAAGCATATGAAACTTCAAGACGCTCCTTGGGATTTGAAATTAACTGAGTTAAAACTGATTCTCTTTGTCATCAATTAATATTTTGGCTGTCCAGAGATGTAGTTTAAGCTTCAAAATAAAATTTAGCTCTGACATATTCCAAGTGATGCAACAAAAGTCATAGAAATGCATCTTCCTGTGCAATGATATGTCCTCTCCTACCAAAGTGAATCATTCAAACTTTATTTTGCAAATGTTTTACTTTGGAAAAATCCAAACTTGAGACCTTCCTCTGTGAAACCATTGATACTTCAGTCTCTGTATGAAATAATTACTCAGCTCTGAATTTATGCTATGAATTTAGCCTTTGGCCAAAAGCCCTATTGAAAACAGCATGATTCAATTTCCAAATATATATAGATAGATCTGTTCTCAAAATATTGTCTTAATTATTGATCAGTGTCATATCTGTGTGTCTCTTTTTGGTGCTCTCTCCTTTGAATTTTCTTTTCATTTTCACTTCAGGATGTTGATTGCATATTTATTATTATTATTATTTAAAATTAAGGTTTGATTGATATTCCACATTTGCAGACAATAGGGTGCTGAAATTTCTGCTATTTCTGGCAGTAAAAACAACCTTGAACAACTATGTCAAAGACAAAATATGCCTTGTTCATAATTCATAATGCTTTTAAAAGAAGAAGAATTATTAGTATCTTAAAATTTTATGACATTTCAAAGAAGAGAACATTATAAAAGTACTTAGCAAATCTGACTTTATTGCATTTTGAAAACTCAACTTACATTTGGACTTAAGTAATAATTAGCATTTTTACTAGGATAGACCTGCTGGTATAATATAACTGATAATGTAATTCCAAAGTTCAGCAGCACTTGAAATCTCAATTTAAACTTTCAGACATCTTCCAGTTAAACTAATGTGCAGAGGAGAGGAAGATGAACTTTAAAATACTAGCATGTTCAAATTATTGAAAAAAAGTTCAGATCATCATAAGAAAAGTGTATTGGCAGAGTTTTGAGACATTAGATGAAATAATAAAACCTGCAGGTATTTTCCATAAGGCCTCACAATTTTTACTCATGAATGTAAACCAACAAAATAATTTTAAACCAAAGTCATTTTATTCATGGGATAGTACATTTTGAGATCTGTTTGCAGGTATAAATTTAAATGGGTTCTTTAAAGAAATTAAATTGTCATTCATGGTGGTCTCTTGTAGTATATCTTTTTCTTCTTGGATTCCATCAGAAAATTTCCATTTTGTTGATGTGGTAGGACAGATGAGAAACCTAGCATCAATTGTATTTTGGTCACCTGTATTTGATACAATAAAAGGTCCTAGTGAAGGACTCATAGGTGGTGGATAAAAATGCCAAATGCAGTTTGAACATCTGATTGATTATGCAACCAACTATAATAATAAATAATAATATACCAGTGAGGCCCTATCATTCATCTACACAGTGTTCTTGACATACTCTATTTACTAAGGAAATAAAGGTAGGTGTGGAATGTTGCAAGTACACCAGACACTTGAAGAAGAAATTGGGCCCTGGAAGAATAGCTAAAAAGAGAAGAAGATGCATTGAAGCTAGTATACCAGGAACATTTACTGCATACTGGACATGGTCAGTACATTACATGGTCAGTACATTAGAAAAAATAGCACACAAAGCAGATAATAACAAGACCTGGCAATGACTTAAGAGCAGGAAAGTTGTCGGCTATGGAAAAAAAGTTGTGATATGTCACGACACATCACGTGACGTTGTGACTTTGACACCCCTGGTATAGATCATCTTCTGGGTCAACAAGGACCACTTGAGATGTGGTCTTCATTTGTAGGAGACAACCAGGCAGGGTTCAAGGGTGGGGTCAAATGCACCATCAGTTTGGAGTCTCTATGCCTCTGTTACAAACCTAAGTCCACCCTCCCTTGAAGTCCATTGAGTTTTATTTGGTACCAATTCACCTTGATCATTAGTAGTTCAGATTCTTGTATATAGGTAGCATGAAATAAACACTATCCTGATCCCTGACTTCTTGCACCTGACAATAATTGGGTAAAGGTAGTGGTGGGATTCAACCGGTTTGCACCAGTTCGGCAGAATCGGTAGCTAATTTTTTGTTGCCCAGACCCAGAATGGACTTCTGGAAGCATCCACACAGAGAACTGGTTGTTCACATATTTGAATCCCATCACCGGGCAAAGGACCTCAGGAACTAGGACTGGACAACTTGGGCTTAGATCTATAGAATTACTGAAAGAACAACCAAACACAAAAGTGTTAGTCAGACCCAACAAAGCAGGGATACTTAAAGCAAATGTTTGAATTGTGGAAAAGAATTTATCCAGATATAAATATTACTGAACAACAATTAGCAGATCAAAGGACATTCGTTATTAGAAAGAATATATTCACGGATGCAGAGCTAGAAGGCTTTCAGGATAATTTTGAAAATGGTAGACCCCAAAACAATAGAAAAATAGTACAAGAAACTCAGAACAACAATTAGAACTATACAGGAAATAACTGATATGAATTACAGAAATGAGGACTTAGAAGAAGTAATAAAAATAGTGCAATATGGGATAGCACTAAAACAGTCTATGAACTGACTCTCAGTAAGAAAAATTAAAAGATAAAATAATATCTTATGAAGAATTACCAGTAGAAATACAAACACTGCCAGAATTGTCCCCCCCCCCCAAAAAAAACCCCTCCTGTCACCTCTAATGAAGGATATGAATAAGGTGCCTGCAAGGATTAAAATGCGTTCTAACAATTGTCTATTGAACAATACAACATTGATGGTTACAGAAGACCTGGGTATCGAAATTAAAAAAAACCAAGAGCAACACATACTCAATCTCAAATTGAAAGACCAAACTGGAGGCAAAATAAAGAAATGAAGATCAGATGTGAGTAATTTAAAGGACATGAAAGTACAAAAATTGAAGAATGTAAGGATTAAAGACAAGTCTAATAAACCATATTGGTTTAGCAGAAAATAAAACGAAGAAGCTTTGGAAATAACAAAGCAACAAGTAACTGCAATACCAGGGAAGAGTAAATGCTATGAGCACAAGTCAGTCAATTTAAGCAAAATCGCTTATTTCAATCAGACCAGAGGCAATTGTACCAAAGTATAAATGGCAATAGAAATTCTGAAAAAGGAAAACCAAACAAAAAGGAAACCATCTGGTTTAGAAATCATCTATGGAAAACTCAAAATGACTATAGTAGTAGTAGTAGTAGTAGTAGTAGTAGTAGTAATGATAATGATAATAATAATAAAAATAAATAAATAAATAAATAAATAAATAAATAAATAAATAAATAAATAAATAATAAATAAATAATAAATAATAATAATAATAATAATAATAATAATAATAATAATAATGATAATAATAATAATGATAATAATAATAATAAAGTTGGAAGGGACCTTGGAGGTCATCGAGTCCAACCCCCTGCTCAGGCAGGAAACCCTACACCATTTCGGAAAGATGGCTGTCCAGTCTCTTCTTAAAAACTTCCAGTGTTGGAGCATTCACCACTTCTGGAGGCAGGTTGTTCCACTGGTTAATTGTTCTAACTGTCAGGAAGTTTCTCCTTAGTTCTAGGTTGCTTCCTTCCTTGATTAGTTTCCATCCATTGCTTCTTGTCCTGTAAAGATGAACTTAGCAATAATCAAGTGGTATAATTGTGATTATTATGCTATTAATAATAGCAGAAGTGGTTAAAAATTGAGTGCACATCTCCTGGAAATGATCAGTTGCATGGCTTTTAGCTCAAATATCTGAATAGTTTACAGTACATCCAATTACAGCTAAAGCCTAGTGAAATATTGCATAAAGAAGGCATCAGCAACTGGTTAATAACTGACAAAACTTATTTGATTCAAAAAGATCCAGTGAACCCAATGCATATGAAGGCCAACACCAGCTAAAAACTGGTGTTGTGAGTATACCATAGTAATTGCAATATCAGTAGAGAGAAGCCATTTTTCTCTCTACTCAAAGAAATTTTGCATTTCTCTGAGTCATTGAAATAAATTAAAATGGCCACTGTTACTATCAGGCGTACAAGTTGCTAAGCATATCCTTTAATTTGGATCAAATCTTATATGTCACAAGGTTGCTTTGACTTGCTGATATAAACTCATTTCCATTCTATTATTTGTAAAAAATCTAAATAGAGCTGGAGAAGAGAATGTAAACAGCATTCTATACCAAATACTTAGTTTCTTCCATTTGTCTGTCCCTCCATTCTTTTTCATCATAGCTTATTTCCACCTTATCCCATCTTTGAACAAACTGTACATTGAATCTTATTTATAGAAACTAATCAAAGAAATGGGTATCTGTTATTCTGTAAGGTCCATTGAACAATACATTCAACATAATTATGACTGTCATTATAATATAGTAATATCTACACACCCATAGGCTCCTTCTCTCTAGCATAAAGGCAGGCAAGGGTGAGATTCAAGATACTGACCATTTAAAGACTTTTGGCCAGAAAATATAGCAAGATTAGATAGCATCACTTTAAGGAATTTTGCAAGCTCTTTTCAGAAATAGACTCTATAAAAGGTCGTAAGACTTGCTGTTGCAATATCTTTTCATATTGTTTGAGGAAGCAAGAAATGTCAACCAGTCCAAATTCAATCCAAATTCTGCAATATTGATAATATTGAAAATATTGTTTTATATTTATCTAATTCATTGAAACAACAAACTCTTGGTTTATCTGCATAATTAGCCATGTAATTTTTCCTATTAAAAACCTTGTGAAACATGACAAATACTTAAGATAATTGCATCTAATACAACGTAAGTTGATGGACTTTCACTGAAATAAAGTTGATAAATGTATGTATTTGTATGAACTGATCCAACTTTTGAATTTGGTAATATACAAATATGCACTACAATGAAAACAATAATACACAGTATACAAAAATCAACAGTGATAAAGCAAGCAATAATAAAAATATTCTGATTCCAATGACTCTATTTAACCAATCTTGTGTGCATTTTGGAAAAATAAAAATGTTAGAAGTCTGTGAAGGCCATGAGAATAGGATCACTTTCACTCAGTAGAAGGGCAAGGTGTCTCACAGAAAACATATACCAGTGGTGGCGAACCTATGGCACAGAGCTCTCTCTGTGGCCACGCGTCCCATTGCCCCAGTCCTAGGCCTACAGCTGGGTTTTATAAAACCTTTTTGCTTTAGGCCTCCGCCACTGTGTGCAAAAAAAAAAAAAGGTTCAATCAGTCAATTTCAACTTCTCGCAGGTAAAAAAAAGATCTTGCAAAGTTGGAATTGATTGATTGAACTTTTTAGTCCCACCCAGTCTGCCGTTATCACCGCAGCCACACCCACCCAACAGGCCACACCCACCTGGCACTCAACGATGCATAAGTGGGTTTTGGGTTGCAGTTTGGGCACTCAGTCTCTAAAAGGTTCGCCATCACTGACATATACCAAGAAGCCTCTTTGTCAGCCTCATGATGTAGACCAGACCAAGAAATAAACTTCACCTAAAATTACTTTCATAAAGATTGCAATAAAACTCTGATTGTGCTTTACCTACTCCCTCTCTTATACTCATATGAATTAGGCGGTTGTCTCTCTGAGACAGTTATCCATACTTTCTTCTTCTTTTGGGCCTAAATCATGTTTTCCTCCTTTTTGCTTAACAGATCTTTGACTTGCTCTTTGTCAGGCTCATCTTTACTTCTTTACTCTCTATGTCCAAAGGGCTTGCAAAAAACCCACTACAATGTGGATTACCTTTAGCATGATTCAGTGCATGCTGTTGACTGACTGTAGTGTGCAACAGAGCAACCCGAACAAAAGCACTTTGAATTGCCCCCAGCATGTTCTACTTAGCCCAGAGGTTTAGCAGCATACACAGAAGATCTTCCACAGAAGATCTTACTTTAGAAACGTAAGATGGACAATCTCAAAACTGCAGGTGGAAAACACTTCAGCCAGCACTGAGGGGAAAGGTCGAGAGGAAATTACTTTCACAACATTGACCTAAAACAATTTGACCAACACTGGTTTACCAAAATAAATTGGGTAGCTGTTTTTGCTTTTGGTAAAATGAATTGGGCCATCTTGCAGCCCAAATTGATTGGTTGAAGAAAACATTGCTTCACTCTGGCCTAGTCTTCATATGTATACATGAATAGACTTGCATAAAAAACAAATGAGAGGAATCTATTTCCTACTGCCATCTCCTGGAAACTAAAGTTAGATGAACTGATAAACTTTGCATGTGTCATCTCATAAGTCTGGTCTATGACATCTTTCTATTGATTTGTGATTAAACTTTCCATGAGATATGTATTTAAATCATTCTGAACAGATTCTTTCAAAACATTAATTTTAAAACATATTTGTGATGATATTCTTGAGCTGAGAATGGGGGCAGAGAATGTGAATACATACTGAAAGGACTCTATTTAATGCATAGCTAAATTCAGAAACAAATATTTTTCGTCCAACCATGGTGAACAGAGGTTCAGGGAAAGTACCTTGAAGCAATAATATTAAAACAATAATACTGAACAACTTGCATTCACAGAATTTTAATCAGATAATCTCCAAATGGTAAGAAATAGGGAAAAAAGCACGCATCAGAATATGGAGACCATAAATAGGAACAATTTAAATTAATATTGGCCACCTCTGCTTCAGAGCTGAGAATGTGGAGGACAAGTATTCCCTCATTGGTGAGTAATTAGGGGTATTATTTTGCCCTTCTTCGTGAGAACTAAGGGACCTAGAATAGTAGAAAGAACCCCTTTGATTCCTGCCTGAAGCACAAATTCAAATTCACTTGGCTTTCAGGGCTATGAGCGGAGATATTTTACACTCTCATCCATAGCAGGTTGTAAGTCCCTTGTCCACTGCAAATTTCTGTATAGTTGTCTCCTTTCCTGAAAGTTTTTTTTTAACATTTTAATCAAGTTGTGGCCTTGTTCATATAGTTCTTTCCTCTTTCTTCTAGATTAAAAATAACAGGATGCTACTATTATTGATTAGCCGTGAAAGCATCAGCAATAGCAGTCCTTGGGATATCCATCTAAGGTAGCACACCTTTTATCATGGTGTAGTATGTAGTAGGTATGCAATGTGTAGTATCTGTCTTTATTTTTTATCCTTTATCTTCACTTACAGGCAATTAACAAGATAAGTTTTTATTTCTGCATTAGGCTTAACTTTTTTCAGTGTCCTCTTGGAACAATTTACAAGGCATATGTCTGCTGGCATCCAGTTCAGTTGTTGCAACAGAGATGGAGAATTGAGAGCCAGATTCACATATGATCCCCTAAAGCCTAGAATACAATTTCTGACAAAATGTAATTTTCAAGATGGATAATCACATTACCAGTATTATAAGTAAAATTTTGATTTAGAATATTTTAAAACTATTTTTTTATCCTAGAATAGAATTCCTGTTTTATTTTGGGAGGATTGTATCCCTAGTGAACTATTCAAAGGCCTGGAGGCCGTACGGGTCTGGATGGGGAGGAACAGACTCAGGCTCAACCCTTCCAAGACTGAGTGGCTGTGGCTGCCGGCGCCTCGGCATAGTCAGCTGACCCCATCGCTGACTATAGGGGGCGAAATTTTGGCCCCCTCAGAGAGGGCCCGCAACTTGGGAGTCCTCCTGGATCCACGGCTGACATTGGAAGACCA
>NW_015386628.1:693529-703066 GCF_001527695.2 Protobothrops mucrosquamatus | reverse complement strand
AAAAGTATTTTAATTGGAAACACAGCTTGTAATATTTGGTTTTAATTCGGCTTTTATCGGGGTTTATTTTCTGTATTTTTGTATTTTGTAATTTTTTGTATTTTGTGTTTATTATTTGTTTTTAATATGCTGTGAACCGCCCTGAGTCCTATGGGAGAAGGGCGGTATACAAATTAAAATAATAAATAATAAAAAATAATAATAATAATAATAAATAAAAGTATGGGTCTTGGATAATAAAAGATTATGTTCTTAAGAAAGCATTCTAAGTTAGTGTTTTAATTCCTCAGAAAGGTTTTTATGCTGGCGCCCTATATTGGTAGTCTCTTTAAAATATATTTGCTTATTTCCTGCTGTGACTTAAAAAAAAATAAAATAAAAAGTAACCTGCCTTCAAATTCACACATTGGTTTTATATTCATTTTCTGTTATACAAGCTGTTTTGCAGGTATTATGTCCCTTATTTAATTTTATTTCCCAATGCATATTCACTAGTACACAGTTCTGCCTGTGATTTCTAAGCTAAAGAAATCTGTTTCACATAATTTGGAAAAATAAGAAAAAAGCCATAGATAATTTTGTCCTGCTTATGCATAAGACTTAAGAAGTATGAGTTGTTTTTATAATATGCACATTTCAAGCATACCTTTCTCCCAAGCAGTGTTGACCAAGTTTTTGCTTCAAAGCACATTATTATCCAGGAGACGTAGAATGTTGCATTAAAGGATTCATTTTATCATTCATCACATAGAGGTGGTCAACTTACAGCCTTTTGTCAGCTTTTGTCCAAAGTTACTGCTCTAGGAATGTGTAGTTGATAGTTTTAAACCATGAAAATCAATCTGAAATGTCTTTAAACTATTGCGTTTAGGAGACATGCCCAGCCTGGCCCTTTGCAAAGAAAAAGAACAAAAATGCTAAATTCTTTGTTTTTGGAATCAAGGGTGTTCTGTGCAGCTTTGGGAGCGCTGTACTCTCTGCAGAGCCTTGGGAAGGTGAAGGCAAAAGGGACATTTTAAAATGTTGCAATTGAACAGCTGCCTTTAGTCTTCTTCTGTTTCTTTCTTCTTTCTCTCCTCCTCCTCCTCCTCCTCCTCCTCCTCCTAGTCTTGGAATGGGGCAGGGAAGTAAGCAATGGAGCTGGGATGGAGTTCCCAGACTTTGGGGGCTCCATGGGAGGTGGAAATGGCTATTTTACAGCCTTGGAGTTTTAAGAACATTTAAAACTTCCAACAGGGCAGCTATTTGGCACCCCGTTTGAAGATTTCCCAAGTGTTCAGCCCTTGGAGGAATGGCTGATTCCTGCTCCATTTATTTATCTTTGCCTGCAGTGAAAAAGGAAGTTTAGCATCCATACATTCCTTTACAATTCTGGAGGATCTCAATATTTAAAAATCAAGAAAAAAATAATTTCAGAGTGATTAAAAAACAAGAACTGACCCTACCTTATGTCCACAAAGGCTAGATTACAACTATGAACTTCGATGGATCATCCATCAATTCCCAGCTGCTTAGTGCAAGCAGATCAGAAAAACTTTTGTGTCCTGCCATCTACTCATGAGGAACAGCTTTTCTTGAGTATGTATGGATAATCTCATGATCTCTCCTTTCTCCAAGGACATTAATCTGGCTCAGACAAACTCTGCCGAATTCAGCCCTAATGTCAGCCTCACTTTTCTAGGATGTCTTCAGTTCACCTTACTGAATGTCTTTTTTTTTCTTTGTCTTTTTAATTTTTTTCTTTTTAAAAACCTTTTTATGGTTTATATTAATTTTACCTGCATTATGTAATCATTAATAAAATTATTATATATTGAAAAAGGGGTAGGCCAAATATCCCCATCTTTTTTATCTTGAAAAGCAGAGGATACCTCCATTCCGTTTTCTTCGATCTCTGCTTTTCTTTTGAGCAATTTATACAATATCCAATCATATTTCACATTTTTGGGAAAACTCTGAAGCTTGCAGAGTTTAAACGAGGGAGGGAAAGTTCACTTTAATCCTTCTCTAGCCGTGGGTAAGTTAGAAGGATTCGGCAGAAATTGACTTAAACATTAAGAAGGAAACTTGATGAGAATGCAATTTTTTAGGGAGGGGGGTCTGCAGTTCTACCCTGCCTCATTTCATGGGTAGTTAAGTTTCTTTTAATACAACTTTGAAGAACTGTCTTCTATATTCACTATTATATATCCTAATCCAGGAGGAAAAAAAATAGTATTTCCATCTCTTCAGCAGTATCACTTGCATGTGGTTTTTAACAATTTCTTATTTGTTTTTACATAAAGGTGCTGTTTGATGGCTGGCTGGGAGATCTATTCCCCAGTGCTATCATTGTCCACAGCAAACCTCTAAAAACAGTGGGATGGGAATTATGGGAATCAAAACTTTGTTGCAATTAGTGTGCTGCAGCATTCTGACAAACAAAAAACTAACAGGGAATGTTACCCTGCTAATACATATTTTTCTGTGCTATGAACACAGTCAAAAGTAGTATAACACTATCACTGTAAAAAAGGTGATGATGTTTATTTCCCTCCCACTTTTCTTGAGAACTGTGTTTTTCCACTGCTATTGTCCAAGAGAAGCAGTGGATTTAAATATAGAATTGGAGACACAAAAATCTCACATTTTTACTCCAAACAGTTATTTGAAGATGACTCTTGGATGGAAAAAAAAGATCTTTTGTCTATAAAGATAAAAAACATTTTTGTTTATCCTATTAATAATGGAACATATTGGAGTATTTCCATGCCATTTTCCTTCTCCAAGTATTCAACCACGAAGCTTGTGTTCTTTCCATATCATCCATTTTATCTTGAGTATAAAGCTGAAGAGTAGAGTATAATTATTAACATAGGCCTCAACTCCATGTTCTCACATACCTAGCTAGTGAAAAAGTAGCTCATAATTTTAATGTGATGTTCCCTTTTGCCTTTCTCTCAATGCTGCTGAAGCTGTTAAAAATTGGGAAAGGAAAATGGAAAATTAAATTTATTTGGGTGCATTTGATTTCAAGGATGGAAATACATTCTATGGTCATTTTATTAACCTAGGAAAGGTTTCAGTTTTGGAAAGAACAGGCTTTGGGGGAAAAAAGCTCAGGATAAATTTATTATAAACTGAAAGTGAGTGCTTAGATATGAATCATGCAATCTAGAGAAAACATACGGTATTAAATGTGGTGAGTTCATGTTGACAAAGAGGTAGAAGTTGAATCCAGAAGACTAGGAGTTCTAGTCCCAGCTTAGTCATGAAGGTAGCTGGGTAAACCTTGGGCTCGTCACTCTCTGTCAATCCTAGCAAGAAGGAAATGGTGAGATCTAGTTTGGTCTGGCTTGGCATAAAAGTTAAGTCATCAATCTAGAAACCATGAGATTATGAGTTCTATGATTTAAGCATAAACCTGATGGATGCCCTCAGGCCAGTCATCCTCTTTCAGCCCTGGGAAGAAAGCAATGGCCAACCAATTAAAAAAACTTGCTAATTCCAGAAACTGCAAGGACTTGTTCAGGGAGTTTCCAGGAATCAAAAACTTACTCAAAAGCAAATAAAGGAACAACATTGCAGTTTACAGGTGTGGTTTACCATTGCCTTCTTTCATGATATTTCTTCAGTTTACGAATCTAGTCTATTCTTCTGATACTTGCCAGATTTCCTGTTCAAGTAATAACCATTCCAGGAAATTGTTGGCCTAGAGCTGCCACTTGCTGAGACAGAAATGTACTGTAAGATGGTCAGACCTTTTAGGAAAACGGAGGGAAATGATGCAATTTATGATATCTGGAGCCATACTTATAATGAGTAGAAAATAGTGGGTAATGAATAATGAGGCATATTCATCTGGTTGAAGGACATTTCTATTGATGTGAGTCGTAGCTTGTATAGATCAACATCAATCTACAGTATCATCACTTACAGAATACCAGTTGCCTCCAGCAGATGATATTTTATGTCTACAAGTTCCTATAACAAAACAATTGGGAGAACATTTTTGGTCTAATATATTATATGTCTCCTTCACACATCATTTACATAATGAAAGAAACTGCCAGAAAGAGAGACAATTCATCGTAATAGGAACTAAATATGCCAAGGACTCAACCTATTAAAAAAAAAAAGATTTTTTTATGAGGTGGAACAAGTTGAACACAGTAGGGGACATATTAAATGTACTTAATATTTTCAATGACAATGAGTTCCTATTTTTTGTTCTCTGCCTCTTATGAATCATGGGAAGTATATTTGGCAGAATGCCAGAAAAAAAAAAGAAAGAATTTTCTGAAAATTCCAGTGACTTATTGACTGGATGACAAAAATCACAATAGTGTAATATTCATGGATACACACCACCACCAATAATTTGTGACCATATTCAGAGGAGGTCACAGCTTTCTGATATGTTCTATTACTGTATGTAGATATAATGCACATCATTATATGCATGTAGTAGCAGTATTATTATCACAAGAACTGATGTACTTCATTAATGGTAACTTGTACAGCAGTTATTTTAAAAGTGATGAGATTAAGCAATAGTTATTGGTCAAAATGCATTGTACAGGAGAAAAAATAGAAAGTAATGGATTTTATTTTGCCCACCTCTCTCTTTTACCTGATGTTGATTAGTTATTACTGTTAGATGTTGTCTGTTATTGCATACTTGTAGAAATGAGGCTATGATCCCTTGTAGCTATATTTAACATTTCTTTTTTTATTGTGTTATTATATCAAAACACAGTTTCATTTAGTAAGTAAGCATCCAACTTAACATACTAGTATCCTCTTTTTCCCTGCAGTTTCTACAAAGAAGTCATAAAGATTTAAAGTTTTCCAATAAAAGGGGAAATCAGCATGTTAGGGGTTAGTGGCAACAGTTTACCTAACAGCATAAAATAATTACTTATATGGGGTAATAGTTGAAATAGCTCAATTCATATTCTTTCTGATGTTTTCCCGAGAAGCTAATAAGTGTTTTATGCATGCATGAAGGGCAAATATCTGTAGATTTTCAGCGAAAAAAATCTGATAACTAGATCTGTATAGATGTATGAGAGCTCTTGTACAGTAGTGCATTACAATGCTCCATTTGAAGTTATGCCATTTTGTCATGAACTATTGGCACACCAGTTACACCAGTATCTGAGTTCTACATCTCACATGCTTTGTTTTAGGTTTCATGGTTGAATGACTTAGCTCAAATGAAATGTGAATGAAATTTTAAAGAATTGCTGTCCTTTCAACTAAAAATCTCTAGAGTTTCACCCAAGTGAACTTTCTGTATAGGTGCTGATGAATAGCACCAGCAATAGTACTTAGACTTATATACTGCTTCACAGTGCTTTATAGCCCTCTTTGGTTTACAGAGTCAGCATATTGCCCCCAACAATCTGGGTCCTCATTTTACCCACTTCAGAAGGATGGAAGGCTAAGTCAATCTTGAGCTGGTGAGGATCAAATCACTGATAGTTGGCAGAATTAGCCTACAATACTGAATTCTAACCACTGTGCCACCATGGCTCGTAGAATCTTGTCTAACCAATATTTGCAATAGCAATAGCACTTATATACCACTTCATAGTGCTTTACAGACCTCTCTAAACAGTTTACAGAGTCAGCATATTGCTCCCAACAATCTGGGTCCTCATTTTACCCACCTCGCAAGGATGGAAGGCTGAGTCAACCTTGAACTGGTGAGAATTGAACTCTTCAATACATTTGGATTGTACTGAGCAAAGGTTTTCAGGGAGCAGTGGTTAAAATTATATTAAATAAACTAGATCACATAGGGATGGGTTGTATTTATTATCGAATGCCAGCAAATATACTTTTATCTTTAAAAACCAGTGCTCTATAGGATGATTTTAAAGAGTAAAATCAAAACTTTATTATGATGCATAACTATATTGCCACTGAATTTGTCACTTCAATAAAGCATTACTAAAAAGGGCATACTATCCCATAGTGCTACAGTGCCTTGTTAATTAATGTGATATTATTACAACATCCCACTGGAAGCTTGAACTTCTAATTTTAGTAGTGTAATGATATTGAATGTTTTTTCTCAAAGGGCTGTTTGTTGAAAATTAGTCACCGTAAACTAGCACATTATGTGACCAACAGGACTTTGGGGACAGAAATGCATTACCTTTTAAGTTCTACATCTTGTTTCCTTAATACATTTCAAATATAAGCAATGTTCTTTCACCACCACCAGAACCCATTCTCCAAAACTATTAAGAAATATCAATGTACATGCCTCAAAATATATGACATACCTTCATCCTTTTTACCCATTTTAAATGAAATTGCCAAATTTAGGCAACTAATATTCTCTAGAAGCACTAGCATGATCAAAGATTAGGGTTGTAAGAGTTGGAAAGTCACTCTTCGGGAAGAGAGGAAGCAGGCTACATGTTAATAATAATAATAATAATAATAATAATAATAATAATAATAATAATAATAATAATAATAATAATAATAATAATAATAATAATAAAGTTGGAAGGGACCTTGGAGGTCATCGAGTCCAACCCGGACGAGTCCGTCCTTGGGATGTGGTAAAGTCTGTTTACCGACAGGTCAGAGAAGAATTTTTGAAGGTCACAACCTGCATTCACCGCTTCTGGAGGCAGGTTGTTCCATTGGTTAATTGTTCTAACTGTCAGGAAGTTTCTCCTTAGTTCTAAGTTGCTTCTCTCCTTGATCAGTTTCCATCCGTTGCTTCTTGTCCTGTCTTCAGGTGCCTTGGAGAATTGCTTGACTCCCTCTTCTTTGGGGTAGCATATTAAAATGAGTCATTTTATCTACTGTATAGATTCTCTAAGTAGCTCATCAGATATGTCACAATTGCCCAAAATTAAAAAGAGGCTTCTGCACAGAAGACCATATACCTACATATACAAAATGGGGCTAACTATCGGAGAAGACATCTAACTTTGAAAACTGGGAGCTCAAAATAAGCCCTGGTGACGTGGTGGTTACAATGCAGTATTGCAGGCTAACTCTGCCCACAGCCAGGAGTTCGATCCTGATTGGCTCAAGGTTGATTCAGCTTTCTATCCTTCTGAGGTTGGTAAAATGAGGACCCAGATTCTTGGGGGCAATATGCTGACTCTGTAAACACTTAGAGAGTGCTGTAAAGCACTATGGAGTGGTATATAGGTCTAAATGCTATTGCTAAAATAAGCAATGTTCTACTTGTGCCAAGAGACCATAGCTCATTAGATTACATGCAAAAGAATCCTGATCCAGTCCTTGACATTTCCAAGCTACAGAATAACATTCCATACTGGAGGGAGATATGGGAGGGGAGGACGAATAGCATCATGAGTGAAGCCTTTTGTAGAGGCATTGCCATATACTCAACTGTTACGGGATTGCTGCTATGACCCCTCCCTGGAAAATTATTTTCCCCTGAAAAGAAAATCAATTTTGACCACTCTGTGGAAGCCATGAAAGAAAGATCAAATATTTAATGTCAGCATTTTCTGAATATGTTAATTGTGTATCATTTTTGCCATCTCTGAATGAAAGCAGGTTAGAGACCTTACAATGGGCAATACTGAAGTAGATGAATTAATGGTCTGAATTAATGTAAGGCAACATTATACAATGCATATCTATTGGTACTAAAGCTGTTTATTATTACAAATATTTAGAAATCTTTAGAGGTGGCAATAATCAAAACCTCTACTGATCCTGCATCAATATCAGCTGCAATTTCTGCTAGCTTCTAAGATAAAGTGACAGACTGTCAGCCTTCTCACACAGACCAGACAGGACACACAACCAGATGACTATTTCTACTTTATCATAAAGGTACATTAACAGAATCTTGCAGGTCTGAAAATATTAATATTCTACCATTTCTTTCTATAGCTGGATAATTAGGGAGGATCCTTTCCTGTTTTCTTTCTCTGGACTTTATGCAGCTGTGGGATCTTCACAGCCCCCACCCCAACTTATCACTCTTGAGGTAACATTTCTCCCCATAATGGTCTCCCAGTGTAATTCCCACATACCTCACAGAGATTGGTCAGTATAAAGGCCTTAGTTAAGGAGGTTGCTCATTAACCATGATCTGATGTAGTTTAACTTTCTGACCATCTGATAGAAGAAATGTGGAAAGTTCATTATCAGGCAATTGTTTCAAAAAATTGCTCTGAGAAAATTGCAATGCATTTATGCTATAGTGTATTCATCTGGATTTTTTCCCTAATTGTTTTCCGTGAACATCTGCTAAATGTAAAAGGTAAGCAGGTTTGGCAGGAGAGGAGGGATTTGACAATAAGTCAAATTAAGCAGTACTCTGCTTATTGTATTCTATAAAACCAACAGATATTTGGGTCCAGCATGAAAAAGACAGCAAGAAAACTGGAATATTCAGTTTGCAGCTGCTGGTTCTTTGAACAGGTCTGGGGAGAGCTTTACAGAATATATAAACTGTTCAAGCAACAGCTGGTGTTTATTAAGTACTGATTAAATCATGCTTATCAGAATGGAATAGAGACCACACTAAAGATGGTGAACAAAATTGGTCTTCCAATATTATTGGAGACCCACAAGCCCTAATCAGCATAATCTGGGCAGGAGTAGCTAGGTTGTTCTTGATAACTAAGCCATACTTGCTCAATTTGTTTACCCAAAGATGTAGATTACCAATTATGTTCTTGTTATTTTTTTGTTTGTTTGTTTACACGGTGTTTTAAAATTTGCCCTTTTTAATCTTATACATATACACACAGTGGTAAGTTAATAAAATAGCATACAATTTTTGCTCTGTTTGTGTTTACACAGGACAATATACAGTTTTATGGATAGTAGGTTGGACAGACTAAACTTAGTCATATTGAGCAAGCATTGTCCATACTCATTTGACAGAAATGAATCTTCCTTTCTTAATGGCTCTGTACAGTTGTAATTCTCATGGGCTGATTGTTAGTAAATCTCTATAGGTAGTTCTCGACGGACGACCACAATTGAGCCCATCAACTCTGTTGCTAAGTGACACAGCTGTTAAGTGAATTTTGCCCCATTTTATGACCTTTCTTGCCACAGTTATTAAATAGTAACCCAATTGTTAAGTGACTCTGTTTTCCCTGTTGACTTTGCTTGTCAGACGGTCGCAAAAGATGGTCACATGACCTTGGACCCATGGATTGTCTACATTCCTCTATTCTTGAGCAACACTCATCACTCATGTATGCAATGAAATCCCATTTTAATGTATGCTGATAGATGTACATTTAAAGTGATAATAAAATTATTATTCTATTCTGTTCTGTTCACTGGATGCCATTCCATTATCTTCTTTTCCTTTTCTTTATCCCCCACTGAAGAAGAAAACAAAATCATTCTTAGATTGGATTAGAACAATCTAGACTGGCTAAAAGAGTATTTTTAATTCCTTGGAATTCAGCTTTTATTTTATTTTATTTTATTTTATTTATTTTATTTTATTATTTTATTTTATTTTATTTTATTATTTTATTTTATTATTTTATTTTATTTTATTTTATTTTATTTTATTATTTT
>NW_015386628.1:638770-693372 GCF_001527695.2 Protobothrops mucrosquamatus | reverse complement strand
TTTTATTTTATTTTATTTTATTTTATTATTTTATTTTATTTTATTTTATTTTATTTTATTTTATTTTATTTTATTTTATTTTATTTTATTTTATTTTATTTATTATTTATTTTATTATTTTTTATTTTTTTATTTTTTATTTTTTATTGAACTTATTTGCCACCTTATAAACTTTACCCCACTTGAATCACATTTCCTAGATCTATGTGCAGAGAGTCATATTCCTTCATTTTCTTATCAGTATGAAGAGAGAGACATGTCTAGGCATAAAGACACACACAATGTCTTTCACACTTCTGCAGCAGTTATGTTTTATTTTTAGCTATTTTTTTCTTGTTAAGATAGCACCATGAATCATAATGGGGAATGATCACCAAGTTGTAAAAGCCTTCCTCCACCTTTATTAACAGCTCAACATCGTGCCAATGAGTTTATTTTTTTATTAAGCTGGTCCATATTAAGCTGGTTGTGTTTCTTGGTAACAAATACACTTCATCATCCATTTCTGACATTCGTATTTACAATCCAGCAAATGTCAGATAAGATTTTTTTTTCATGTATGTAACTATAGGAATGGCAGCATCCATGTGTCAAAGTTCCAGCTCACCTGGAGAGCTGGATGAATATATCTAGAGAAATGAATATTTTTCTCTGCAAAACTATATATAAACACATGTAGAAAAGAAGATACAAGATGTGTTCAACATGAAAGGAGGGAATGCTCCAACACTGGAAGTTTTTAAGAAGAGACTGGACAGCCGTTTGTCTGAAATGGTGTAGGGTTCCTGCCTGAGCAGGGGGTTGGACTCGATGACCTCCAAGGTCCTTTCCAACTTTATTATTATTATTATTATTATTATTATTATTATTATTATTATTATTATTATTATTATTATTATTATTATTATTATCATCATCATCATCATCATCATCATCATCATCATCATCATCATCATCATATATTCCATATGGTTCTGCCCTCTGCCCTTAGATGTTTCCATCCCACTTGTAGAATGTTCATATCCAAAAAGAATTATAGGTCCCACATGGTTTAGGAAATAGCAACTTTTAATTGCTGGTTAAAATAATTCTTATTAAATACTCTGACAGCTTTTTAAGCTCTGGTGGCATTTGTTAATAGTTTTGCTATCATTCTGCTATATATTTTTTTTCATCAAATCAGTTCTATTTAGTTTCCCTGTTCTTTCATTTATATGTGATTTTTTTTTATAAATTTCTGGTTGGTTGTTCTTTCATCAACATTATTTTCATTCTGTTATAAACTACTACTTTTGGAGGGAAATGTTTTGAAATTAATGCTGGCATTTTTAAAAAGGATAGGATCTAGAGAGGGACAATAATGAACAACTCAACTATACTGAGCTGCATCTTGAAGATATATTTTGTCCATCAGAATCTGCAAAATATTAGTACTACAGGTATACACTTTCTAGCAGCTTTTGTTATACAATTGAAATTCACACAAAACAAAACTGGATGAAATGACTCTACTTACCATACACAAGGTACCGTTGTTCCTACATCAATATTACTTGCTCTGCAAATACAATTATCCATATTAATGGCTGAGGAAAAGGCTATGTTATGGAATTCATTATTTGCATGAAGGACAGGTTATAATTCCAATAGGTGTTTTTTCTGTAATTTTTATAATACAGTCAAGAGCAAGATTTAAGTTTTTCTTATTACAAAGTAGGATATTAGTCACCAATTATTCTTCCATTTGCTTAAAATATTGTATTCTACAGTAGATAAGCACAGGAATAAAAGGTATCATATCCAAAACCTTTAGAGCATGAATCCAGAATTTATTGTCATGGAAATAATTGTCATGGTATCCACTTGGTAGGTGCATCTTTGTTATTTCTGTTTTTGTCTGTGTTATGGATAAATAATAAGAGAAAGGAGAATTAGGTATATTTTCTGCTTTGAGTTAGTATGATAAAGGTAGGATAAAATAAATAAAAAAAATATAATGACCAGATCCTGCTTTGCTTTGGCATGTATTGGTGTATTATATTATGAACTATCAATAGTCAGCTGGAGTTGGAAAGTGCATAATTGAATTTAGTAATAAAAGGAAAGAAATATTTCTAAGTCACAAGATTAACTGAGAACTAAATATATCAAGATCAAGATATAAATATATCAAGAATCAAGATCACAGGAAGTATTAGTACCACTTTATAAAAGCCTAGTAAGACCACACCTGGAATACTGCAGCCAATTTTGGTCACCATATCACAAAAAAGAGGTTGAGAGTTTGGAAAAATTCAGATAAGAGCAACTAAGATGGTCAAAGGCCTGGAGACTAAAACATGCAAAGAATGGCTGCATGACTTGGGTTTGGCTAGTCTAAAGAAAAGAAGAAATAGGGGAGACATGATAGCAGAATTCCAGTATTTGAAGGGCTGCCACAAAGAAGAGGGGATCACTTTGTTCACCAGAGCACCAGAGGGAAGAACGAGAAACAATGGTTGGAAACTGATCAAAGAGAGAAGCAACCTGAAATTAAGGAAAAACTTCCTGACAGTGAGAACAACCAACCAGTGGAAAAGCTTGCTTCCAGAAATCATGGGCGCTCCATCACTGGAGATTTTTAAGATGAGATTAAGACAATCACCTGTCTGAGATGGTATAGGTTCTCCTGCTTGAGCAGGGGGCTGGACAAGAAGACCTCCAAGGTCCCTTCCAGCTCTATTCTATTCTATATGAAAAAAAATAATGCAAGACTAACAATTGAATTACAGGACAGTATTATCTATAGGCCTAGTGGCCTAGCGGTTAAGATGTTGGGCTGATCGACTGGAACGTTCAAGACCCAAGAACGTGCAATGGAGTGAGCTTCCATTCTTGCCCTAGCTCCTGCCAACCTAGCAGTTCAAAAGCATGCAAATTTCAGTAGATAAATAGATACCACATCATGCCATAGTCATGATGACAGAAGCATCTTTGGACAACATTGGCTCCCTCAGCTAGGAAACCGAAATGAGCACCACCCCCTAGAGTTGTACACAACTGGAAACTTTTTTAAAATTTTCTATAGAGCATGTCCTTTACATAAATCAGTATGCTTTGTCTTCTTGAATAACAGAGGAGTTCCTGTTGGGAATGCCCTTCCCAAGAAATCAGTAAGTCTTCAACAATGTGCTCTTGAACCTGTCTCCCACTTAAGATTATGACAACATAGACAGATTGGCTGTCAAATATTTTGTTAAGATGCTCTACTTGGTTTTCATTTCACGTTGTTCTTCATTTTTTTTGAGGTTCTCCTACTGCATAAATAGAAAGCCTTTATATAACTTTTTTCTTTGAAATATTGTTTTCTACTTAGCTATTTTTCTGGTTTGTGATTTTTATTGATTTTATTGTAGACATCCATTTTGAAGCTAAGGCAGTGGAAAAAAAACCCCTTTCAGACAAGAATGTTCTGCTTATGCCTTTTTTTCCTTATATTAAACTAAAGGATGATGCTTTGAGCAATACTTATTTTTACTGACTGGCAGCTGCTTGAATTTCTTTTAAATGTACAGTCACAGGCAGACAGTGAATCTTTCTATATGCAAGATGTGTGATCTGCCAGCAAAAATAGCCTCTTTTAAGATAACCCAATATTACTCAAGTACTGTCTGATTCCAAACAGCTGAGATAATTTATGACTATGGATCAGAAATGGACACTTCTCTTGATGTCAGTGAGGCTTTCTGCCTTACCTACTCTATTTTAATTTTAATTTTTAAGATGCCATTTGTTTTTTTTAAAAAAATGGGAAGCTGGTAACGTTCAAAGCCATACATCAGTTTTCAGCATCTTGATTTGAAACAATGCTTCTAAGTAAGACCTTCAGGCAGTCTAGGAATGAAAATGGTGAAGAGTACAGTTTAGTGCTTTATTTGGGATATGCTATGGAGGAAAAAGGGAAAAGTTACCTAGAATGATGGAGAGTATCCTGGTCTACAGGTGTATGGCTGTTCTGTGACCTGTCATGCCTCTAAAATAATACGTCCCATTTTATTAGAGCGTGCACAACAGGGGCTCTATATTGGAAAGATTTTCACAAAAGATTGGCAAAGGACCAGTGCTCCATCTGGGAATGTGCTTGTAACCATGTAACCTTCTGCTGTTTGAAAACTTTAGAGTTACAGGTAAATGTCAATAAATGTCCTTGGAAAAGAGGTAGACTTAACCTTCAATCATTTCAATGCCATGCTGGTTTAAGATTATGAGAAGTCTAACATCTGGAAAGCATTTGTTTAGGCTGCAAAAGAACTAGTACATATGGATTCACAAGCATATACTGTATAAATAGCATCACCATCTTATTTATTTTGGTAATGGTCTTCTGAGTGAGATGCCAGCATCATCGTTATAACCATCATCATTTGTGCTTCATAGTATATTTAATTTGTTTTTATTGTTAATATATCCTCTGATGTTGTGTTTTTGATGTTGTTTTCAGATTTGTTGTTATGTTGTTATGTTGTTATGCAGAGGGTTTTTTCATCATGTTGATGTTATACTTGTTTATTCTTTTCTTTTTCCTCCCCCACTTATGCTGGATATTTTTTATTTATTTCTAGCTTGCCTTTACTCTTTTTACAAATAACTAAAGGCAAAAAACATATCTACCATACCTTCCTTCCTCCTATCTTCCCCAAAACAACAAACCTGTGAGGTAAGTTGGGCTGGGAGAGTGACCGATCCAAGGTCACCCAGCTGGCTTTCATGGCTAAGGTGGGACTAGAACTCACAGTTTCTAGCCTGGTCCTTTAACCATTAGACCAAACTGGCTCTCCATTGTTGTAAACTGCCAAGAATCAGAATGATTTGGTTGTGTACAAATTTAATTAATAAACAATGAATATATTTCACTGTCTTGGACCCTAGTTAGCATTTCCTTGGTATTTCTGTAATGCATTCTTAACCCAACACAAAAGGGCATTTACTTTGGGGAAATTTGATGGAAGGGAGATGTAGTAAGATTCCTTACCAATATGCCTCTGCACAGGGGTTGATTCTGTTGTACATGTTCCTCTAAATTGTTCCTGCTACCATTCCTGGTGTCTCATGGTAATCTCCCCTTTTATCAATAGTTGCTCAGACTGGCCCCAGTCAGGAAGTATGCTCTTGCCCTCTTAAGTAATCAGCCTAGTATAATTTCCATAAAAGTTTTGTGCATTTTTGCACAAATTTAGTGCCGTAGCAATCATTTTGTGCCATAGCAATTACAGTCAGAAAAAAATCAGTTCACATTCTACTCTGGTTTATAAAATGCAGCAAGCTCTCTTCGAATCACCATAGTCATATTTATTTTTTTTTAAAAAAATTGTTTTCAATTTTCTTTTTTGTCCATGTTTGAATTTCTATTGTTTTTTGTTTTTTTTTTGCTGCTGTTTTGGTCCATGTTAGTAAAGGAAAAAGTAAAGTAAAATAAAGTGTAAATTACTGATTCAGGATGTCTGTTGCTTTTCCTGGGTTAAATGAAAATAGAAGATAAAGCTACATTGTCCGATTGCTCACATAACATGATAACCTCCTGTTGCAGTTTCATCCATATATATTGAATATGTTGGGAGATTTTTAAAAAATCAAGTTTTTTAATGTAGTTATAACATTTCTATATCTACATATGGATAATGAAATATATTTTGCTCACTGTGGATGACTAGACAGTGTAATTGAATTCTCCTTTTAGGCTTCGAGTCAATAAAATTTTCTCTGTATTTTTAGTAAAGCTTTGAAGGTTAATTGCATTTGCATTTTTAGTTCAGCCTATTTTCCCATATTTTGACAATTACACAAGAACTTGCTGCACTATCCTATGGTGCAGCTTCCAGATTCACTGAATGAAATCAGATTAGCACTCTTTTGGGTGCCAATAATAATAATGATGATGATAATTAATGTGATTATGTGATGTATTTACTCGCATTAATTCTACACATTCACAAATACTAGCAGGTGAAATTTCACCTGCAGCATTATTAAAATGTCTTTCTTCAATAAAAAAAAAAGCTGCCATGAACTCTCCATTACATTATGGTTAATGATCTAAATCAGCTTATTTGCTTTTATTAAAAAGCATAGCTTAAGGAAATTGGAAATATTTATTATCACCAAGTGACATTTTTACCTTTATACCCTCAAATTTGCATGTGACAAGATTCACACTGCTTTCCTTTAATATAAAAGTTAGCAGTGATTGGTTTTTCTATATTATCAGGAGGGATGTAAAACTTACAGGAGCCTTTGAAGGTGTCTCTCATGCCAAATGTACAGAACTTTTGAAGCCATTTTTGTTTGTGATTTCCCCACTTACATACTGTAGGTTGCACTTAGTGTATGAACATTAGTTGTATCCTCAGTATCACTTTGCCTAAATATTCAGAATTCTGAAAACAGGATATTTTAAACTTTCATGGGAGAATGGCTGTATGATCTGAACTGAGCCATCTGAAAAAGACTGAATGATTTCCTGACAATGCATCCATATTTTCATTTCACTATCTTAATCTTCAAGTGAGACATTGCTTTGTACTATTTTGAGTGTGTCTGGGTGAATCTTGAAATATAATAAAATAGTTGAAATCAACCATATTTAAGCTAGTCATGATTCCAACTCTTTTATTGTTTACAATTTTACTTACCTGTTAGGCATGATGCATGTCAAGAGATAAATTAAGTTCAGCAAGGGGAATTGAATTAAGTGACCCCATAGCAACCCCCAAGTTCATTTTACTGCATCTAAAAGTGCACAAATCTGCAGAGTAGCTATAGGTAGTCCTTGCTTACCTACTGCTTTGCTTAGTGACCATTTGAATTTACTTTTTTAAACATACTCTTATATTAAGGATTATATTAAATCTATAAATTTAACATAAAAATCAGAATGCCTTTTTAAACTTTTGACTGATCATTCAATTACAGTGGATCCATTTCAGTTGTCTTCAGAGGAATTTGTTTATCTTCAATTGCAGGGGTGTCAAACTCGCAACGTCACATGATGTATCGTGACGTATCATGACTTTTCCCCCATTGCCAGCAATGGGGTGGGTGCGGTTTTGGCATGATGCATCCAGCCTGCGGGCCAGCAGTTTGACACCCCTGTTCAATAGTAACTTCTAGTTCCAGGAAATAGGACTATCTCTACTGTGGTTGACCTTCCTATATGTTTGGCACAAAGCAACTCAGTATGAAACAGCTATGACATCTGCCTTGAACCACGCAATACTCAGCTGGAAACTAAGCTACTATTGGGGAAGGGATTTACACAACTGAGTAATGGAAGACTGACGGTAATTTCTTCCAACTCAAGCAATTGGTTCTTCTTCCTCTTTTCAGCCTTCCCTTGCTTAAGCCCAGAACCTTGAAATTTATTTCTTCATTTTTTTGAAGATAAAACTTAGTGAAAACATGACCATTGTAGATACCATTCCCGAACTTTGAGTTTCAATAGTCTGCTTTTCCTTACTTTCAGCATGTAAATTTTGTCCCACAATACTACTTTAAGAGAAATTTTAAAACACTACCAACTTTATGCAAGAAAGCTTTTGCCCCTCAGGACTTTAATTCTGAGGTTCTGATCTATATAAAGCAGAGAATGAGAATAGAAAACTGTTCAACCTGGAGGAAAATAATAATTCTAGCAAATGGTGTTGAAAAAAAATTGTTTTTATTAGCTGCTAATAAAAGGAAGCTACATGTTGAATCTTCCTCCCTTCTTTCCTTCTTCCCTCCATTCCTTCATTAAAAGTAAGGGTGACTTACTTTAAATTGTATTGCCTTTTATCTTGTGTCAGGCAATCATATTCAGACCTTACTTAACTAACTTTTTACTGTATTAGTGGATAAGTACTATTGAGAGGGGCCAATTTCATTAAAAGGGTTGAAATAAGTTTCAAATAATCTCTTCCACTGGTCTCTTTGACACTTTCCTTTTATAATGAGCACTTATTTAACATTGCCTTCCCAGGGGTGCCCAGCTAAGAAATATTGGAATGATGAAAACTCCACCAGTAGAATTGAGTAGACATCTATTCCAGATGACCACATGCAGATTTAATATATTAATGCCAGTAATTCATTGAGTACTTTGGAAGCAAGGGACAAGAGTTCTTAAAACAAAATGGAGCTCTGCTGGCATTTTAGATCCAATGTAGCTGCAGCCCCTTTGTATGCCAGGGACACTTCAAGCTGACACATCTATGGAAGAGGCAGTGAAAATAACAAAAGCAGCCTCATGTTGATGCAACTTTGCTCAAATGGCATGGTGTCACATATACATACAAAAAAGCTGGTACTTGTATCACAAAGCTGATTTTATTATTTTGACGAAAGGCTGGATCCTACAGATGCCTCTGAATTCTGGATTGTTGTGAATTCAAGACTGCCTTGAGTTCAAGTTATTAATTTGTTCCTCCTCCACCACCACTTCTGATTCCGCAAAAAAGGTGCTATATACATAACACAAAGTAACATACAGTAACATATAAATTATGTACAATATCATAAAAGCAATGTAAGCAATTAAAATGGAAATAGTAAAACATCAAATCTTAAAACTGAAATGGTTAATATTAACAATGAGTTAAATAAAAGATCAGTGCATGCTGGAGTGGAGGTGGGATCTTAGCTTATATACTAGTCATTTCCAGAATGGGATACCTCCATCTGGGCTGAAAGCCAGATTGCAGAGGGAGGTTTTTAGGCCCTTATGGAAGGCTAAGAAGCTGGGGATGGATCTCACTTCTAGGAGAAAGATGTTCCAAAGGGCAGAAGCCACAGCAGAAAGGGCTTGTCGGCCATCCCACCATGGTCAGTTAGAAAAGAAAGACTCTCGAACTCATGGCTGATGAAAGTACACTTTATTAATGTCAAGTGGTTATAGTGTAGCAAAGCCAGATCTAGCATTTCATGCCCCAAACATCAGGTTGACTTTTCCCCTTGCTTCCTGTCACCCCATGGTTATCTTTTACTGTCCAATAACATTCAAACAAATTATTGTGCTAACAGTCCCAGGCTGTGCACGCTGGATGGTACTGCATTCCATAGAATGACTAGTGGCTCTCATGAGATGGCACAATGAATACTTTCATTTCTCTTTCTTCTATTCTCCTCCCCCATCCCATCCTGCAGCTCCTTTTTCTCTGTTGTGCATGGCAGACTGGCATCTAGCAAAGCACGGCCTGGCACAGCGGCATGGCAGCTGGAAGGGTCCAGGGCTCTTCTCTTGGACCCTACCAGCCATAATTCCTTGGCTCATGAAATCTGCAACATGCTCCTTCTGGCAACATGAATGGGGAAGGTCAATCCCATTGGGTGGGAAATGGTTTTTCAGATAGCCAGGACCCATGTCACAAGGGTCTTTAAAGACAATAACCAGCATCTTGAATTAGATCCAGAAGCAAACTGTCAACCAGTGCAGCTTGTGTCAGAAGTATTAAATGTGCCACCCTAGGGAACTTAAATCTGTCCACACTGCTATATTTTGTGCTAGCTGAAATTTCCAAATTCTCTTCAAGTTTAGCCCCATGTACAGCACATTGCAGTAGTCCAAGTGCAAGAAGACCAAGACATGAGTAAGAAGTGCAGGCCCCCAAAGTTCCTTCTAATGGCTCCACAGTCTAGTTCCAGAAGATCTGAACAAGGTTTTTGAGCTACACCACACATGACCAACTGATACTCATATTGTTATAACATATCATAGATCAAGTTGTAGTCACATTACTTTTATGTCAATCCCTGGTTCTGAAGGCTAGCAATAAAGTCCTGACTTTATTGCCTTTCTGAAGGCTAGCAATAAAGTCCTGAATGTTAAGAATTTGGGATATCATATTCCTTGGCTTTATACAGAGATGGCTTTTAAAAAAATTGGTCTTGCTGGAAGAAACAGTAAACCAAGGAATACTAAGAACTTAATGGCTATGTTTTCTGGAGATTATGAAGGAACAGAGAATTTAGTCACAGGAAAGACCTTTTAATCCCATTAATTGCTGATTGCCTACCCCAGCTATGAGCTGCTCTGTTTGGTGCACAGCTGTAGTTTTGTTTTGTTTTGTTTTGTTTTTAAAAAAATTCTGCCATGATTAACTCTCAAGTCTCTTAAACATGCTAGTGAATCATCTGGCATAATTGTCACAGATGATCCATAGCAATTATTACACAGAATCTGATCACTCATAAGCGGATTGCTAAATTAGAACTGAACATTTCTAATTAAAGAACGCCTATTCTGGGAAAAAATGTGCCAGGCTGAAATCCACAAGATTAATTCAAGGAATGTAAAAGGTTAAAAATATTAATACCCTGATGTGCTGAAGCAGCAGGAGAGCTCCACACACTTCATACACTACATACTATGTAAAATCATGACAGTCCTAATTAGAGAGTAGAGATACCTATTAAGAAAAAGAATTTTGATGGTTGACAGCCATCAACAAAGTCAAAAGAGACCACCTCATTATTCTAAATGATACACTTTATAGTTAGCTCTCTTTAATGAGCTATACTGAGAGATATAATTCTCCCTGTGCATCACTTCCCCAGCAAAGTGAAATGGTGATATTGGAAAAGTAAGTTAGTTAGAAAAAGGAATAACAGACTAAATAACTTTTTGTGCATATTTATATGTCTACAGAGGAAAAAGAAGCTCAAACAAAAAAAGTGATCACTCTTTTGCCATTAAGATGAGCCAGTGAGCTCTGAGACATAAGAGGAAGTTCTTTTTCCAGATGGATAACTGCAAATCTAATGATTTGTACACAAAGATCCCATGATCCCAAAACAGGGCACATAACTGCTTGCAAATAATTTTGATTTGAGAAAGATTGCCCAATTTCTCATGGCAAAGTGCCACTATAAAATAAGATCTTGGCAATTTTTCTAGTCTTACTGATCCAGGCAACCCTTGCTAACTTGTACTCTTGCCATAGCTAGAGAGTTGAGAGGTTTCCATGGTTAGTTATGCAGGAGTGAAGGCAAGGGCATTTTTGAGAACATCACATTTTCTCTTCTGCTCTTCTAGTCAAAGGTATCACCTTTCCAAATCAGTATTTTATTTTCTAAAAATAGTAGTAGAATTTATATTAAATTCCTTTCTTATCCAGAATAGTATTTGGTTTTCAATGCCCTTAAGAAGTTTAAAGAAAAGGAAATAAGCATTTCTCCTGACTGTTCCTCAAAACCTCTACTATAGAGATCAAGTTCATTTTCTTTTCCCCCAGAAAGATATTTTGTTTTCAAAATGTAATTGTTGTTGTTATTGTGACAAATGCAATTGTTGCCTGAGTAGAACCCCAAATAAAAATATTGTGTAAGTACAATGAATTCTTCACATTCTAAAGAAGGAAGCATTTATAAAGTCATCCAGAAAAGCAAATAGCCTATAGTTTTTCCCCTGTCTATGACATCTTAGTGTCCATGGTGGGTCTGTGATCTAAAGGGGCATAGGCCAAATGTAGAAAGTCCAAGGAATTTATTTATATATATATGTGTGTAGGTCTTTGGTTATTCGGGTTTTCTCCCGCATAAAATTGGAAGTGTCTTGGCGACGTTTCAACAAAGTCCCATTCGTCATCTTCGACGAATGGGACTTCGTCGAAATGTCGGCAAGACACTTCCAATTTTATGCGGGAGAAAACCCGAATAACCAAAGACCTACATACAAACACCCGCAAAAACCTCAGAAAACAAATATATATATATATATATATATATATATATTTGTTTTCTGAGGTTTTCGCGGGTGTTTGTATGTAGGTCTTTGGATATTCGGGTTTTCTCCCACATAAAATTGGAAGTGTCTTGGCGACGTTTCGACGAAGTCACATTCATCATCTTCAGGCTGGTGTCTTCAGCTTCGTGCTTCTGGGAGTAGTGTGCGATACTCCTCCTCCTTCTCCCTTTCCACACCCGGCAAACGTGCAGCCACGATCCCCAGATATTGATGTCACCCTGTTGACAAGCACATGCCCCCGGGCAGTTAATGGTGGTGATGAAGAGAAGAGGGTGACATCAATATCTGGAGATCGTGGCTGCACGTTTGCCGGGTGTGGAAAGGGAGAAGAAGGAGGAGTATCGGGCAGCATGGATCGAGATAGGACACCCGGGGGTGGGGGAGATGGTGATGAAATCAGCGTACAACGTAGACCCATTCCCAGCAGGGTAGGACGAAAGACTGGTGCAGAAATACAGAAAGGAAGAAGGAGAGAGGGGGAGGGAAAAAGTGGTGGCAAGTTGTGTGAGGATAGGAACAGCGCAGGCAAATTGGTTAATAAAACAAAAACAGTGTCAGAACGCCGATTGGCTGACAGAATCTCATGACAGCATCCATGGGTCGGGTGCAAAAGTAGTTTGACCATAAATAAGCGCTCCCATTAACCTGCATAGATCCCTGATGATGCCGGCAGTGGCCGGTGAAAGCTTGGACTCTAATTTATTAAAACTTTTATAGTTTTTAATTCTTCCTGGTGTTCACTTTCTTTTATTTTTTACTATATATATATATGCAGGTATTGGTGTATTTGAGTCTTTTCCCATGTAAGATTGAGAGTATCTTGGCGATGTTTTGACGAGGTCCCACTTGTCATCTTCAGGCTGGGGTCTTCGGCTTTGTGCCTATGCGAGCAAAGTTATAGAGAGACAGCAGCTCCGATCACACTTTGCTCTCACAGGCATGAAGCTGAAGACCCCAGCCTGAAGATGACGAGTGGGACCTCGTCAAAACGTCGCCAAGATACTCCAATCTTACACGGGAAAAGACCCGAATACGCCAAGACCTACATACCTGTACCCGTGAAAATCTACGAATATATATATATATATAATTTATTTATTTTTTAACATAAACACCTTGATATTTGGTAAACAGCGTGTTGTCTGGGTTTATGTTTACAAAGTAATCACTAACAGTTAGTTTCTATATTCCAAAGTCCACATAATAGCTTTGCTTGATTTTCTCTTCTTCCAATAATATTCTCTTTGCAACCTTAAATTAATACAATTCTTATTAATTTGGTAGGTAACAATTAAATATAAAGATTTTTCTCAAATTTCTACCAATAATAATCACATCAATATCATGCTTCTTTTCTATCTGGTCATCTTGGTTGCCTCGTCATCAATCCTGTTCATAATAATTCTTATTTAAATTTGTTTTCCCTACAGTATTCAAAACATTTCTACTGGTTAAAAATTTCCCACAGTTAATTACCTTAAAATATTTAAATCTATTTTCACATCTTAAAAAAATAAGTAAGAGAAAGATACAAAAGAAAAACATAGAAAAAGAAAAGAAGTGAGAGAGAGAAAAAACAAAAAAGGGAGAAAATGAGAAAATAATATACTACTTAAAATACATATCCCTCTTGAACTAGTATACACTTATTTCCATTTTTTTCTGTTCTTTTTACCCATAATTAAACCTATGTTTAAGTCCAAGGAATTTAAAATTTTATGGAATACTGAAGCATTCCTGGTCAAATCAATGCAATTCATTTGCAGAGAAGTGAAAAATGAGCTGGCTCACTTCCAGATGACCAGAAGTTTCATTTCCCAACTGTTTCACCCAAAATGCTTCTATAATATCTTGACTGTTTGCAGATCTTTCCTTTCTTGTACTTTAGCAGTTAACTCAGCTAAGACAAGAAGTGACATTGCCCAAAGTTAATGCGTTAAAACAACAACAACACAGACACACCAAACAAAGCACACAACCAACTGCCAAGAAGATTAGGGTCTCTTCAACAGACAATAAGATGATATAAAAGCACCAAGCTGCTTGACTTTGTTTCCCCAATTTCAGAAAGAGCAACTGCCTTGAAATGTAAATTCCCTACCCACAGCAACAATGGGATACATCAAGATTTTCTGCAACTGAAAGGCTGTAGTGACATCTGTGTCTTATAATCCTCCTACCTTTTCAGGACTTTTTTTTTTTTTTTACTGCTGCATAATTCGCTATCCAACAGTTTCAATACACTAGTAGGAAATTAGATTTCACTCATTATTTGTATATTGTTCATGCTTAGGACAAGATTACTCTCACAGTGATAAACACTGCTTCAGCCCCCATGTCTTGTTTCTGTTTGATTGATTCCATTAGGGTTTAAAAGTAAGACAGAATATGTGCTGGGAGGCCGATAGTAGCAATAAATAAAGAAATGAAGATTTTAGAAATCATCCTAATGCATACTATATTAAATAAACCAGAATTGTATTGATGGCTCTGTCAGCAGGTATTCAGTGGCTATAATGAACTTCATCATTATTAGATGTGTGGATCCAGTGGGTGCACATAAATATAGGTAAAAAAAAATAGAAGAAGAAATAGGAAGATCAGCGGGAAATGTAAGACAAAGGCAAATGTAAGACAAATGTAAGACAATGTTAGGCTCATGGTCTAATTTATATAAACCCTACTAATGGCAAAATATATTTAAGTTTAATGGAACTTATAAACAGCTTCAGAGAAAACTATGTAAATAAATTATATAATTTGAATTAATAAGATGAAATATGACATTTAGAATACACATTGGACTTCCATATATGGATGTTTAATTTTTTTTTGAAGGGCTACTAGAAAAATCTAGTATGTGGATTTTGGTATCAATGGAACTAATCATTTCCTGTTCAAAGGTCTGGACTGAATTATAGTTTTCTAAAAACTTGTTTTATTCTTGAGTTTTCAAAAAAAAATGTATATGGTTTAAAAATGTATATTTAGTTTGAGAGAGGGACTGAAGGGTTTCACAAGCTTGTCTGAGAATATTTTCCCAACAAACAATTTTATTTCAGGGGAGATTTGTTAAAATCTCTTACTAGGAAAAATCAAAGGTAAAAGCTCAACTGCTCACCATGTCAAGGACAGCCCATTTATAGATACGGAATAAATTATTACTTTATTCAGTGCTTGGAATACTCAGTCTGGAATTTTGTGGTTCTGAAAAACTTATAACAGTGATGGCGCACCTTTTAGAGACCGAGTGCCCAAACTGCAACCCAAAACCCACTTATGCATCGTGGGGTGCCGGGTGGGTGTGGCCCATTGGGTGGGCATGGCTGCGGTGGTAACGGGAGACTGGGTGGGACTAAAAAGTTCAATCAATCAATTCCAACTTTGCAAGATCATTTTTTTCCCCCGTGAGAAGTTGAAATTGACTGATTCAACCTTTTTTTTTTTTTTGCACACGGCGGAGGCCTAAAGCGAAAAAGGTTTTATAAAACCCAGCTGAAGGCCTAGGACTGGGGCGACAGCATGCGTGCCCACAGAGAGGGCTCTGAGTGCCACCTCTGGCACCCGTGCCATAGGTTCACCACCACTGACTTATAACATTTGATCTGAAAGTTCTTCTATTTCTGTCTCATCAGAGAAACAGAGAAGGGGCTTGGTGGGATGCAGAATAGACACTTTGAAAACAAGGTTTTCCTAGAAGTATGTAATATGGCAAGGATTAACTATGACCCTTAATCAAAGTCTATACTTTAGGCTGAACTAAAACTAAGCTGTGGTTCATGTCATGTATGTGGTGATATATGAACTATATGTTGAGTGGACAAGGAGACACATCTGTTAAGCAACCAAAATGAACAAGAATGAGAATGAGGATGGTTTGCTTTTATGTCCTGCCATTTTCTGTGAGAGCTCATAGCAGCATTTACTGGTATGACTCCTGATTTTATTCCTATCTAGTGAGATAAATTGGATTGAGCAATAGGGTGGCCCTAAGTTATCCAGTGAATTCTACAGTCAAGGTGGGTTTTAGACCAAGATCTCTTCAGTCTAAATCCAATGCCTTTACATAGTGACTGGCTATCAGAAATGCTAGACTTTGTGCCATGAATTTTACTCTCTTGCTTAAAGGAATTCTCTCTGGCTTCCAAATCTATTTTGAATAGGGAGGGAATGTTTAATACTTTTAAAAGGGCATTACAAGGGGAATGTACTGAGGATTGATTCCTATTGTGCTGAAGAGCTGATGGGCTTAACACATCTTTTTATCCTCTTTTTTTCCTCAGAATGATAATGATACCATTGAAGGTAGTGTGATTCAGTCAACAAACTTGTTTCCTTCACTGTGGAATTGTTAAGCAGCTTTGAGGGTTATCTAGCATTGGTACATACAGCCAAGCAGCAATGTGGAACTGCTTTGAAGCACTGCCCTATTTTATAGGTTTAAACATGTATTAAATTTACAAATGATTTACGGCTTTTCTTTCTCTCTCCAGGTACTTGCAAAAATGAAAGATTAATTTACATTTAAGCAAGTCCAATGGAATTTTAATTCAATTACTGAAGAGTGCTTAGAATTTTGGTTTAGTTTAGTTTTTCTCATCAGATTTACAGCTGGTGTGTAGCATAAAACAAAGTATTATAAAGAGATGTGGTAGTCAGAAGTTGTTGAACTCTAACTGCCATTGGACTGGTCACTGGTGAAAGTAATTGGGAATTGTGATTCAGCAACATCTATTTCCCAATCTTGGCTTATGAAGTGTTAATTCTACCTTTGTTGGACAGTCTTTGAAAACCTATAACGTGAGAATGCTGATAACAGCACAAATCTACATATATAAGCAGCCCTCAGTCCATTTGCTACAGATGAACTCTTTAACTCTTTTTAAAGTCTGTCGTTTTTTTGCCTGTTGTCTGAGTTCATTGTGGATGGACAGCAGTTAGCTTGGAGCATTATAGGACATGCAGCTTATGTTAAATAAATAAACATTTAAATTAGTGACAAACTGAAAAAGGGTAGTAATGAATGTTAGCTCAATTTGGATTTCCTGAATAGCATAAACCAGAGGTTTACAATGAGTTCATAAACTAAGGATGTACACATTTTGGAGACAAGACCCCTACTTAACTTGGGAAATGTTCAAAAAGTGAATTGAGGACTATTTAGAGCAGGGGTGTCAAACTCGCGCTGTCATGTGACATTTCGCGATGTATCATGACTTTTTTTCCCATTGCCGGCAATGGGGTGAGCGCAGTTTTGACATCCGGCCCGCAGGCCGGCAGTTTGACACCCCTGATCTAAAGGGAGAGGTTGTTACTTTAAACCTGGCATCTCCAACCCCCAGTCCATGAACTGGCACCAGGTCGTGGCATGCCAGAAACCAGTCCATGCCAACAAATGAAGCCCCATCTCTAGGATGCAGGCAGCACATGAAACCACTCCACTTCTAGTCCACAGAAAAACCTCTCTCCACAGAACCGGTCCCTGGTGCCCAAAATATTTGGGGCCGCTGCCTTAAACCATTCCTTCCTTTCTGTGTCCCTCATATCATGCTTGCATGTCTAAAAGGATAATTGTGGATTTTCCTTTCATGCAGGGTTGCTTCATATATTTATAATATTTGAATCAATATCATAATAATCTTTGAAACTCATTTCGTAGGTCCACATGTTGATAGCCACTATGTGTGAATCATCCAAAATCCATTTGGATTCAGATCTGAAACTGAAATTTGTCTTTAGACAGGCAACCATGTTTAAAAAACTACAAAGTCAAAATGTTCATTGAATCTCTGGATTTTTTAAAAAAAAAATCTCTTCAAAGTTAGAGAGAGTAATTCAATTTTATTTGCAGATTCAGTTCAAAAAACATCATTCATTGAAATCATTTGATTCAACAAAAACCCTTTTTGAAGTTTTCAGTATAGCCTGATGATCATTCACAGGATTACCAAAATGTGGGTCATCAAACCAGCTCTTTTCAGTATCCAAGTACATTCTTCTGTCCTTCCTGTTCTTGGAAAAAAACAAAAAAAAAACAAAAGAGAGAGGAGGAGGGAGGCAAGAAAAAGAGAGTTTGTATTTTATTAAGCACTGGAAGATCATAATGCATGGCTAATCAGCTACATTCAAAGGTCATAAAATCTATAGCATTGTTCTATAATCTGGTATCTTTGGGTCACTTTTTATATGCTCTGGAGGCGAAATACCAGACGCTCTCATTTTCTTTCAATTCATATTTTATGTAGCCTTTTCTAGTTTAATATAAAATAGCAATAACCATTTCAGAAATTTATCATATTTATGAGACTTTTTAATATATTCATTAAATTTTTCACTGTTCATTAAGTGCCTGGTTGTTGCTCTTTTTTAAAGCAAATCTATATTTTAAAACGTATAGATAAATATTTTATTCAAATAATGCATTTCTATAGCTATTCCACTCCAATCTTAAAACAATACAATACTATACAATCGGTCGCCTGACATATGGCAAATGCTTTTATCATATTTTGTGAGAAGTCAAATGACAGTTGTACAGCAAATTAATGTGAATGTAATATATGTAAAACACAAACTTTTCAGGTGCATTCTGATTCCAAAATACAATTCATATTAGATTTATTAATGACTTGTTTTTTTAATCAATGTTTATTACATATACTGTATTTATATGCCAAAAGATGCCAATGTAATAAATAAGGGTATTTAAATGAACAAGAAAATACTATTCTGCACTCCAGTTTTAATCCTTTAAGGGCTTCAAGCTTTAAGGACTATTGGGCCAATGAACTTCAGGATTCTTCTTCCAGTTTTATCATCAAAGCTTTGTCCTAATTTGACTGAAAAAAAAGCCAGTAATTATTTCCACTTGGAGAATCCCTACCCTCTTTGAAAAAAAAAGAACATGTAGTGAAGAAAACTTCATTGTTCAATGTGGTGGCCTATATAATTTCTTGGAGGAATCTTGATTGATGGACAAAGATAAGACCTTCAGGTTGAAGTAGTAATTGGCAGTTCATGTTAAAGAAAAGCAAATCATCTGAAATCTCAAAAGATTTCCACATTTTAAAAGAAATGTTGATAATTGTCATGAGATGTGATCCAGAATGACAAAATTTCACAGGTTCTGATGCAAGATCTCATATCTCAAGTCAAACATTTCACCCAAGAACACTAAAACTCATAAGATCTTTAAAAAGATCACAGGATCTTGTCAGATTTGTGGTTCTTGTGAGCATTTATTCTATTTAATTATTAATGTCATTTCAGAGAAGATTATATAAATTATTTTTCAATGGATGAGCTAGGGCATAGAGGTGCAGGGTTACCAAGTGCTTTTTTAGAAGGACATTTTGTTTGAATACTTACATATGTGTAAGTCTTTGCCAAATTCAAAGAAAGAGGACAAAACTCTGCAGATCTTCAGGAAGCAAAAATATCCGAAGGTTCAAGAGCAAAACCGTAATTCTTAAATATAAAGGAAGCTTGGATGTTTATTTGATTTCTAACTTTCTTACACTTAAGTATGGGAACTTGAATACTCTACAGTTTCCTATGTGGTTTGCTACAGTCTGGAGTTCTGTTGTTCTGGTATCCTGACCCATCTAAAACTGGCCTTGTGAGCATTTTATTGTTGCCTTAAGAAGAATAACATTGCAGCACAGCTTTGTGATCCAATGAATTGTATTTGCAATAATAATAGTTTTTAAAACTGAGTCAACTCTGACTTGTGGTTTGGTTTCTTTTCCTAAGTATAAGGTTGGAATAAACCTGATCACAATTACTATGTGATGCTTATTGATCAGTTTTTAAGTGTAGTGTACAACAAGGAGAGAAATATGAAAAGAATGAAAGTAAACACTTCTTATGTTACATTATAAAAATCATTCAGCCCTATTTGAAAACAGATTATTAAATCTTGACCACATAAAAATATTATTGATCAGTCTTTCCATTACATCAATTGACAGCCAGTTCATTAAAAAAGCAAATACAAAACAGCAAACCATTTGGGATTGGATTGTCTTTTCAATGCTCAAGACAATTTTTTTGCAGCTTGATAAATCCATCATTTTTCTTGTAAGTTATCACATTATAGTATGTAATTCAATAGCATTACATTGCTAAGCACTATTATTTTGTAACACGATATTAATTTAATAACGGTTTTTAAACCAGTATGATGCAATAGTAGGCAAACTTTTACATTATTTGCACTTCCAACATAATGAAGTTGAATGTTTTTTAGATAATCTCTGGGATGTTCAGTAAATGTAAAAATAATTAAATAAAATGTTGAAATAGTTTCATCTTATGATAAGAAACATATTTAATATTTTAAGACCTTAATTATTGCTATTTATTTCATATATGTAGCAGTACTTATTATTTATTAAAAATATTGTAGATGTCAACTCTACAAATGAGCATGGCTGTAGCCATTTTCCTTCTCATTTAGGTAGCCACATAGAATGTAGGAAGGGGGGTTGCCCAGGTCAAACTAATCTTTTGTCCCATGGGAACCAAGGTCATTGGCTGCTCCCAGGACTAGAGACTGGGCATTTCATAGAAAGCTCACCAAATAATCATATTGGAGAACTTAATTGCTTACATAGTTTTTGTGGGTGGGACATTTAACTCTGTATTAGGAAATTGTTGTTTGTGTATCCAGACTTGGTTTCACACTTGACCGTGCCAATACTTTGTAACTAACAGACATGTTCTTTGAGGAACTTACAAACCTTGGAGTTCTGCTTTATTCATCTCTGTCTGTTGGAACCATGACAGTAGAGGTATAATTATCCAAATCATATGGAGAACTGATTTTTAGTTTTAGAACTCTTAATATATCTGGATCAACTTGTGATTCTAAAGGAAGGCATTAACTGAATATATTGTCATTTTGTAATTTTAGGCAATCTAAATTCTTCTTGCAAAGACTAAAATGGTATAAAAACCTGGTTAATTCAAAGTATTAATATATTTACTTGTGTATGTTTTTTTTTAAAAAAAAGTCAATCTGAGATTGTCCGAGATATAAATTTACCATGTGAGTAAATATGAGGATTATAATTTTGTGCCAGTCTCCTAAAATGTGATTTGCAATCTTAAACAAATGAAATTCAAAGTTAAGACTCAAAATGGAGCCATAATCCTGTCATAATGTCACAATAACTTTCTAACTATGCCCATAGCATTTTTAAAATTATCTCTGATGTTTTATGAGAAAAAAAATGAAGCCAAAATGCTTCTTTAGGGATCAAACTGAAACTCAGGAAAGTTAAGACTCTGAAATTGTATATTTTATTTATTTACATTTTATCTACTTAAAATAGGTTAAATGCATTAGTGTGGAAAACCTCTAAGTAACTGTATCTGCTTTGAAGTCATGGCTATTTTTTTTTGTGTAAATTTATCTTTCTACATAACTTCAATGTGATTTTTAACCCTGTGCTGCCAAGTGATACAATCCAATCAGAAAAACTGTAACCATGGGGCCAAAATAATAAATCCACTTCTTTCTGCTCATTCCACAGTAGCCTGAGACATGCGGTCTGAATTTATAACTTCTCCCAGGTTAATAGATACTGTCATTTTCTTCTTTCAAATATCAAATGAGATTGGCTAATGTGAAGTATATTTTATGGGTATAAAATATGCAGGAAGGAAGGAGTATTATATCCTTGATTTGAGGAAAAACATAACATACAAAACAGACTCTGATATGCATTGCTATGAAGGAAACCGAGGTCAATTTTTATTGCATTGTGAAACAGTTGTCAAAGGTCACATATAATTTTAAAATATGCTCTCAAGATACTGGAAAATGCTAAAAACATCCCTGAGTCTCTTCAGCTAATCAGAAATGTGATTAGAACCCAGAAGATGGATCAGGCACAACCAAGTAGTATGTAGATTAGGAGTGTCAAATTTGCAATGTCACATGATGTGTTGCAACATATCATGACTTTTTTTCCATTGCCAGCAATGGGATGGGCGCGGTTTTGTTATGATGCATCCGGCCCACAGGCCGGCAGTTTGACACCCCTGATGTAGATGAAGCAGCATCAGCAGCAGCTACTATAACAAATGAAAATTCTGGCACCTGTTCCTGGTTAAGTCACTAGTTAACCTCTTTAAAGAACTTTGTTATCACAAACTAAGGTGGCATTTTTTTTTTTAGGTTTAAACTCCTCTCTAGCACTTGGGTGTATGCAACCCTTGAGGCTGTCATCTGCAAAGTGGTTTTGTCACCTTTTAGCTCAACTCCAATATGTAGGCAGCTAATACAGTAACAAGAAATTATACATATGGACAAGCGTCCTATGATTAACCTTTTAATTAACAGGTGGAAAAGAGGCTACTTAGACAAGCTGACTCTTCCTATTCCTATTTACAACTTCCTATTTGCAAGTTGTAAGATAAATGTTCTTCTCTAATCTCAATTAGATAATGACTTCCTTTTTATTTTTATTTTTTATCATAGCAGCTGCTCAATACATGGTAAACCCTTCATCCTCATTAACCTTCCCTTCCTGATACCTAAACTAATCAACCCACGTATGGGGGAGAAAGAGGTTGAAGGAATATAAAACTTGCCAGATGAAAGCAACCACTCAATCAGTCAAATTCTGGAGACTGTCCCTGCTACTTGGACTCCCCATAGCAGATTGGGGAAGGACCCCTAGGGTCTGTGTGCCTTCTAATCAGTGTTGACTTTAGTGATAGTTTGGACAAGCCCCTGAACTTTTCTTGACAAGATTTTGGAACTGATTTGCCATTTCTTCCTTAAGATTAAGAGATGATTACTCGCCAAGGTTACCCAGCTGGTATTATATCTAAGATGGAACTAGAACTCAGTCTCCCAGTTTCTAGCATGATGCCTTAACCCAGTGTTTCTCAACCTTGATAACTTTAAGATGTGTTGACTTCAGCTTCCAGAATTCTCCAGCCAGCATGCAATTTTAATTTTAATAAACATGAACATGTTTTCTTTCAATCCTAACACCACCTTTAATGTCCTTCTGCTTCGGTATCTTCCCTTAAATTTCTAAATTAGCCTGGCAATACAAGAGTTTCAGAAAGCAACCACATCACAAGCAGAATTTCCTTCTTAAGATTGAGATTCACATAAGTGAATTTGAAACCCATCTCTTCTTACCCTACTTACTATGATACCAGATGTGGGAGAAATGTTGCAATCAATTTCAAGCAAAAGTTGTAAAGCCAGGTTTTTTTTTTTAATTCCTAGTGTTTTACCTTGAAAGTGCAAAGTTTGCTTTTTTTCAGATCAGAAATGTTGATCTGCTAGCTGCAAAAAGGAATTGACCAACCAGCTTGTTACTCAAATTTGTCATTGTAAGCTAAGAAAGAATGATGGGCTCAAGGTCACCCACTGATTTTAATGCCTAAGGTGGGACTAGAACTAACAATCACCTGGTTTCTGGCCTGGTACCTTGACCACTAAACCAAATTTGGGACACTGCAATTAAGATTCAGCAAAAGCAGCAGATTAATATTATTATGTTGTCTCTGCCATTCTTAAGGCATGGCTAGCAAAGGCACCTGTCTAGAAAATAATTTATGTTGAATGAAATAGTAAAACTATTTACTAGTGCCCAATAAATGTTAATTCACAATCCACAATGCACTATATATATATATATCCTGTGGCAACAAATCAGTCAGGATTATAACAGTTTAACAGTGTAAAGTGACTTATTGTGATAGGTGTTGTTCTTAGAACATTTCACACAGAGATTCCTTACAAAAATCACATAAATGACAAAATGCTGTCCATTTCCAGTACTTTAATTTAGAATGTATATTCATGTTTAGGAAAAGGGCATAAGGGATCAATTGTTAATTTGGTTTCTTAATATGTCAGGATAATCTTGGACATAGATGCTGTTTTTAGCTTTGAACAGGTAACTTAGTGCCTTCAACATTCATAGAAGTGCAGTATTTTTTTGGGGGAAAAACCTTCTTTATTCACCTGTACTATATTGGAAGTGTAAATCTGGTTGATTCTCTTCACAATGCAGTATGATTTAAAGCTTTGAACATCCCCAATGAGGAAAAGGGGAAAATATTGATTTTAGTTTAAATCCCATACCACAGAAGTCTGATGAGTGAGTCTGCGAAGAAAAGATACTAAGAGGTTGTAGGTAGTGATTCGTTCAAACGTAATATAATCAAATTAGTTGCTTAATCAAGTGGATGAGTTCATACACCATATTAAGGTATAATTTATGGTTTATAAGCCACAATGGCTGGGTCCATAAGCATCCACAGCTGTCTCAGTTATGAAGAATGAGGGAAGACATTGCTATAAAACAAATCCCTTTTTATCCGCTCAGGTTTAAAGGATTTTCTCTATTTGGCTGCCGTCCTCTGTAATTGACCCTTGAATCGTATCTGAATTCTGATCACTTTAACTTTAAAAAGGACCTTAAATGGTTCTCTTCACTCAGTGGGCTGGAAGAACTGTCTGCAATTCAATACAGATTTACATTATGTCAATGCTGGAATTAAGAAATGTCTCATAATGATATATTGCTGTTTTGCTGATATTGGATTAAATTGAGTTAGATTTTATTGCTTTGCCCTTTATTACCCTTAGGTATGAATATACTGTAAAAAAATGATCACTATTCTTACTACTTCTATATGTAGATCATGACTTTGATGCAATGACACAATTCATAAGGTTTGTACTATGACCAGTGGTGGGATTCAGCCAGTTCGCACCAGTTCGGCAGAACCGGTAGCTAATTTTTTGTTGCCCAGGCCCAGAATGGACTTCCAGAAGCAGCATCCACACAGAGAACTGGTAGTTCACATATTTCAATCCCACCACTGATCATGACATAATGTTATATGTGTTATAAACTAATCAAGGAAAGAAGCAACCTAGAACTAAAGAGAAACTTCCTGACAATTAGAACAATTAACCAATGGAACAACCTGCCTCCAGAAGCAGTGAATGCTCCAACACTGGAAGAAGAGACTTTTAAGAAGAGACTGGACAGCCATTTATCTGAAATGGTATAGGGTTTCCTGCCTGAGCAGGGGGTTGGACTAGATGACCTCCAAGGTCCCTTCCAACTATTATTATTATTATTATTATTATTATTATTATTATTATTATTATTATTATCATCATCATCATCATCATCATCATCATCATCACTCTTGTTTCTCAATCTATGGCTGAGTCTACATGATATGCAAAACTAAAACCAAACAAGCCACCTTAGACTCAGACTCCAGGTTCCAGCATTCCAGCCATCAGCAATTTTACCTTCTAGATTAACGTGAGTTTTGTTGATCAGTTAGCAGTTGGCAAATAGGTAAACACCATACTGAGATTTTCAGTTGTGAATATAATTGCTCAATAAATAATTGGTATCTTCCAGAAGCTTGCCTTCTCTCTCCAAAACAGCAGACAGGTAGAGATGTGTGAAGAATTTGAACATTTTATTAAAATGATGAAGCAAGTATTGTCATTTGGCAATGCAAATTCCACCTTAATATATAAACAAAAGGGGCAGAGATTTCACAGCAAAGTTGTAATGCTTGTTTTATTACTCCTGTTTTCCATTCCACCCCATGCCCCCAAAGATATGCCAACTCCAGCCAACAGCAACAACCAATAAATAAAAATAAATAAATAAGTCCATTTGCCATGATTCAACTTTCAGACAACTCTACCTGGATAATTGAGAATCTTAATTGACATATTGCTATGCACTTTGAGGAAAAATTCCTGAGGTTGGTGGACGAATACAAAAAGACAGCAAGAAAAGTGTGAGACTAGAGGAATCACCTATGCTTCAACCTAGTTGGTACATTCTAATGACTCTGTCTTACTCCTCTAACCAACTTGCTCTGATTGAAGAAGCAGTTTGGATGGGCAGTAAAATATCTCAGACCAACAAAAAAATAAAAGTTCAGTTGCCATGATTCAATTTTCAGAGAACAGAACATGTACTGCTCCAGTAGTACTTCATCACTGGAGGTTTTTAAGAAGAGACTGGACAGCCACTGTTGTGGCTTCATCCTGTGGGTCCCTATCATCGGAGGAGGAAGGCTCTGAACATGAAGGAGAGGAGATGGCCAGGCCTCCCTCTCCAGGACCTTCCCCTCTGGTGCGGCCTTCGGTGTCTTCCGACGGAGAGGAGATTGGCCCAGAGCCAGGTGTTTCTGGGATCGGCCAGGAGCCAGGTACTTCTGGGATTGGCCAGGAGCCAGGTGTGTCGGACTCAGAGGAGGATACGTCTTGGCTGGATCCACGCCAGCGTCGGAGGGACAAACGTGTGCAGCAGCTAAAACGACGTGCCAGAGATTTCAGCTGAGTCACTGGGCCACACCCCACAGGCTATATAAGCAAGGGGTGTGACGTTTGAAACTCTTGTGACGAACAATACTGAATCTTCTGTTGTAGCACTGTGGAATTATCCTGGACTTTGATTTGTATTTGTACTGTGAGTTATCAGTAAAGGTCTTGGTAGGCAGCCACGGAGTTGCTGCCAAGTGTTTATCTGTGTGTTTGGCAGTGCTGAGCAGTCTTTTAGCCCTCGGTTGACTGGTTGTTGTGTGTGAGTCGGACGGGGGACAGAACAGCCACTTGTCTGAAATGGTATAGGGTCTCCTGCATGAGCAGGGGGTTGGACTAGAAGACCTCCAAGGTCCCTTCCAGCTTGAGACTTTTGTACTAGCCTCATCTCATCATTACTACATAAATATTCAGAGCACACAGGACAATTCCACCACTTCCGTGCTGCTCTCACAGTTTCCAGCTTCATATGATTATTTAAGACAATATCTGAATTTCCACAGTATGCTGAACCACAAACTCTCCAACCTTAGCCTAGTTTATCAGATTGTATGAATACTTCCACCTTCAGTATTCCTATATCATTTTCCCTTACTGATATTTGTATTTGTATAGATAGATAACTAAGGAAAGAGTGGGTAGCTATGTAGAGCACACAACTAAGGTTAATGGCTCCCCTTAATTATGAAACAATGTGAAGAAAATAGAAAAAATATATACAGAACATGGATATTTTTGTGCACAAATCTGTGCATGCATGTGATGAGTGAATGTGTCAACGCTGCAAATACTGTATATTAAAAGAATGATCAGGTGCAGTATGCAGTATATATTATACAGCAGAGGTTCTGCAACCCCCAGTCCGTGGACTGGCACTGGTCCACAGCATGCCAGAAAATGGACTGCACAAACAAGTAAAGCTCCATCTGTGAGATGCAGGCAGCATACGAAATTACACCCCCTCCGGTCCATGAAAAAACCTCTCGCCATGGAACCGGTGATGGGCGCTATTATACAGCTTGCACTATGTACTTTGCTTTATGTAATATAGCTTTTACTGAGGGCTAAGTGATCCAAGCCAGAAATACAGGGAGAGAAAGAGTTTGCTTCAGGAATTAATGGCAGTTACTCACTTATACAGGAAGGTTGTAGGAGTATATCAGTTGGGAGAGATATAACCAGAGGTGGGATTCAGCCAGTTTGCACCACTTCAGCAGAACTGGTAGCTAATTTTTTGTTGCCCAGGCCCAGAATGGACTTCCGGAAGTGGCATCCACACAGAGAACCGGTTGTTCACATATTTCAATCCCATCCCTGGATATAACATTTCTAATAAACTGGGAGCAGGAAAGGAAAAGTAATGTCCATTTTTTTCCTAGAAGAAGCTGCTCGACCTTCCGCCTCTGATTGTCCTCTCCATTCCTAGACATAGTGCAAGTGAAAAAGCATCTCAAGGTTCAGTGAGTGAATGCATTCATTTTAAGTGATTCAGTAAGGTTTTGTTTCAGATGGTGGGCAGTCAAGCTTTCCCAGCTTGGCTTAGCTTTTCATCATTCCCCTACCATCCTCAGTCATGTTTACAAGATCAAACACTTTGCATTAAAGCATTCAGGTTTCTGAATGTTGCTCCCAAATGAGAGGCATCGACAACTACCTCATCGGTGTCTGACAGCCGGCCTTTCCTTCTTGCCATTTGTAATCAACACGGCATATAGCTTTTGTTTGTTTGTTTGTACCAAAAGTCTTTTAAGCTTTCACAGTTCCTTAGAGGGAGAAAATCATGACCCCAGGGACTTCTTACTCAGAAGGATCTGGAGAAGCATAACGCATTTCAGATCTTGCCAAGTGATGTCACTTTTCCCTACATGGAAACATGTGTAGGTTTCTGTGTAGAAAATTACATTTATACAGAGGAAACCCTACATTTCTCATTGTGATGATTTCCTGTTTCACTTTGGTCTTTATCTAAACAGAGCAATGACTCAGAGCAATAGTATTTCATGGCTTCCATGAGTGCTGCGTAATGAGAGTGGTGAAGATGGGGAAGGAAATGTCCTGGAACATTTAAATTATTCCATACACATTGTGCATTGTTTTTAAAAGAGAAATATCTCTGAAAGAACAATAGGCCACTTAGAAAATGCTGAATGAAACTAATTATTTTTTTAAAAAAAATAAAAAATAAAAATCCAAATCCTGTAAAAATATAACAAAGCATCAGTTCTAGATCAGGGGTCCCCAACCCCCCCGGTCCGTGGACCAGTACTGGTCCGCGGCATGCCAGCAACCGGTCTGCACAAACAAGGAAAGCCCCATTCATAGGATGCAGGCAGCACACAGGATGCCGGCAGCCCCCTCCGGTCTGTGGAAAAACCTCTCTCCATGTAACCATTCCCTGGTGCCCAAAAGGTTGGGGACCTCTGTTCTAGATTATCTGTATTAAGGAAATTCATATGCTATAGAAATAAAAATTGTAGGTGATCTGTCAATCATCTACCTAGCATTTCTCTCAGATGTATAGATTCAAAAGAGTTAAGTGTTAGGTCCACTATCAAAATCAAAGACTTCATTAAATTTGCTTTATAGACAATCTGCCTTGTTTTCTAGAAGTAACTACATTCCAGATCATTGAAAACTTTTTTAAAAAAGTTTTCTTTGATTCACTGCCTCTTCTCTCCATTCCTTTGTTATTTCTTTCCACATAGCAATTTTAAATGAGTTAGCTTAACAGGGTGGGACCATATATTAATTTTTTGACTCCTCTTTCCTTTGCAACTTCACAGAAACCTGACATACAAACAAATTTTCTATATGGTTGGGTTATACACTTAGTGCTATCACACTAAGTGGTTTACATGTGTAAATGAGCCATCACAAAATAAACATTTCAGATAAAATTTTCACATCACTTCGTAAATAGAATTATGCAGATGTTACATATGCACTGGAGCTCAGACACATAAGAAAGAATAACCACTTTCATTGATGGAGGGACAGCTTTGGAAAAGACAATTTATAGAGTGTGTGTTGGAGGTGGAAAGCAATAGGCATACAGTATATCTTCAATACTTCCCAAAGTTTTCTGTTTCAGATCATTGCTTCCTACTTACATATATATTTTGTTGTTCACTCACCAAGTTGTATCTAACTCTTCGTGGACCATAGCATGTTAGCACGCCACCCCTGGTGCCCTCCACCATCTTCTGGAGTTTGCCAGAATTCATATTTATTGCCTCAGTGACACTGTCTAACTATCTCATTCTCTGCTATCTCCTTCTCCTTTTGCCTTCCATCTTTCCCAATTTTCCTGTGAGTCCTCTCTTTTCATTTGGTGGCCAAAGTTTTTGAGTTTCAGCTTCAGTATCTGCCCTTTCAAAGAACAGTCAGAGTTGAACTTATGCACTACAGGAGTAAAAATGTATATTTATAAATATAAGCCTGTATATCATCTGAAGGGATCAATTTGCAGAATGGATCTTCTCCACACTACTGTTTTTATACAAACACATCTATTTCTTTTGCCATTAAGAGCCTTTTCTCTTTAATACTCTTTTACAATAACTGAATGTCTACAGATATATGTGGATAATTTAAAAACAAGTGGTTTTTGTTTGTTTCACTATAGGATTTACTGTGGTTAAACAGATCATGCACCCATAATGATTTTCTTTAGTTTTGGGACACCAACAGAACCATTAAGGCTACTTAGTTTGGAATCAATTAAGAAGTTAATGATTTATCTTGATTCATTAGTACCAATGGTCCTTTAGCAATGTTGCATATTGCTCCTTACAATTAAAGCTAAAATGCAAAGGCAAAATATCAGAAACTTTTCTCCATAAAATTTAGACAATACTGCAGCTCTAACATGCTTGTCTGCTAGCCTAGTTTTGGGACGATGGGATCAAATATCATGACTATACTATCATCATCAATGAAGGCAGCCTTCCACAAGCATTGTATTGGGTTCCCTCCCCACAAATACATCAATCTTAATATGGAAAAATAGTTTTAAGCTAGGAAGGAAGAGATAACTGTCCCTTTGCACTTTGCAATCTCTAGAAAAATATTTTCTACATTGACTTAGGTTTGAAAAAAAGATTTCACCCATGTTGATCAGTGAATGAAGATTATGTGATGAGATACAATACAAGTTTGTGAGATTAAAAAGGGGTGAGCACTTTGTACTAGTTCTGTGCTATCCCTGCCCTGGGTCCTCTCTCCAAAGTTCAGCATCAATAACTACAACTAAAAAATAAGTCCTCCCAAAACCAGTTTGACTAATCAGGTTAAGAATGAGTCTTGGAAAACTTTTTGTGAATGTGGGAAACACACTTAAAAAAAAATCAGCCTCAAAACTAGAGGAAGGGATTTGGGGATTGTCACAGGAGAACAAGACTCCCAAGTTGGGTCCTTTTCTTTTCTTTTTTTTCTTTTTCCCAGGGCACCAGGAAACTCCAACAGCTAAATTAAATCTAATTAAATCTCTCAAGCTTCCTCCTTCCGTTATATATTCAAGATGGACGGTATTTAATATTTATTTGCTATGTATATGTAGGGGTGTGGGTCTATACATATGTTGTACGTAGTATGTTTTAGGTGTGTGTCATGTATGTGTTTCACTTTGAGAGCGGGCAACTAAATTTCATTTTTGATGTGTGCCGTTGTGCCCAAAGTAAAAAAAATGACAATAAATCTCATCTCATCTCATCTCATCAGCTTATCTCATCTCATCTCATTTCATCTCATCTCATCTCATCTCATCTCATCTCATCTCATCTCATCTCATCTCATCTCATCTTATAGAAGTTTAACATATCACTCTTGTTTCTTAATTTATTAAACAAATTAGGATTCTTTTTTCCTTCTCTGGGTTCATTTGAGTCAGATCCTGAAACACGTTTGTGGAAGCATAAACAGATTTAATGACAATTAAATAGAAAAGAACTGCCAAAAGATGGGTGGAATTACAAAGCTCTTTCTAGAACTTATGCAAATAAGAATATGGAGCTGACTGGACAACTAGGCATTGCATTTGGGTTAGAGATTTTAACTTGGCTTTCAAAATTATCCATCAATAATAAGTTTAATATTTATGTAGAAGCTTCCCACCAAATGGGTGGTAGGAAAGAAGTGTATAGCTGATAGATTGCACATTGACCCCTTCTATCTTAGACAAAGAAATTAATCTTCTAGGATCAATTGACTCCTCTTCTTCTACAGAAATGCTATAGGATTCACATTCTGAAAAAATAAGACTGATCAATCTTATGTAAGTATGTCTTATTTCAAGGTTACCATATGTTTGAACTATATCAGAGCTAAATACATGAAATTACCTTTTCTGTGCTAAACATCAGTGCCAATGGCCACTGGTTTATTTATAGATGTTCTTTGATTTGTGAAGATCAAAAGTGTGGGGGGTTTTGTGGGAGTACTCAGCCATTTCTTCGCTATACTGTAATACATCGCACAGTTGGATAGGCAATATGAAATCATTTAATGGATTTGCGGTTTAGCTGATTGAACTCTTTTGGGACTTTCGGCTATACTAATCTCAACTTTGTTCTCCCTATTATTGATATCCATTACCATTTTCACTTGGCTGTATACTATGATGCATTAGAACTATCCCAAATATAATACTTAAAAGATTTCATACCAACAGCAATAACCTACATGTTCTTTACAAAACTTTTGAATAAAGTTTTAAAAGCTGAACAAATCCAGCATTTTGCTACAGGACTAGGGGAATTAGAAGTGGCAAATAGTGGAATCCCAGCTAAGAATGTGTAGATATCATAGGCCTCCAACTCCACTTCCAGTTGGCTAAGTCTATATTATAATCTGCTCCATTTACCCTTGAAGATGCTTTAGCATTTAAGACTCTTTGATGGCATGTATATTTAAAACCTGAAGCTTCCAGTGTCTCCTTACACCTCTGAATTGATCACATTGTTGTGTAAATAAGGGTCTAGATCTAGATTGGGCACTGTTTTAATCATTCAACAGAGCTGAGGTATCTGTGCTCCAAATTATATGTGGCATCAAGACAAAATTAAATATGATTTAGATTTTTTAAAATTATTTTAAAGGAGACAGTTTACCTACTTATTTAATGCTGTCCCTCAGCCAAATTAAGAAAGATCATTTGTTTTTGCGGGTAGTCTCCAAACTTTGGATCCATAGTCTGCATTAATGATGGAATCCTATAAGTCCAGCTTGGTCCTTTGGTCTGGTTTCCATCACTGCACATTAAACCAATACATATATTGTTGTCATTAACTTTTTTGGAGGGTCAAATACCAAAAAGGGTGTACACAGGGGAACACACCAGGATAATTGCAATTAATAAAAGTTCAATGCTTGGTGAATTGGATAGATTCTTCCCAGACTACCTGCAGTGAACCAAAGTAACAGCAAGGAAGAATCTCTGTGAAGTTGACTCACAAAGGTGTTGTTTTCAGTCTCACCTTCTTCCCTCAACTCAAAATTGCATCTGCAAGGAATGATTGCATATTAGTGAAGATTAGCCACACTGTTAAGCATCTAGCAGGTATTGTTTACCTAGTTAAGACAACAGTGGGAAATAATTATCTAATGGGTTAAAGCAGGTAGTCTGTTATCTCACCACTTGCAAGAGTAAGACAAAATAAATAAATAAATAAATAAATAATTAATAATAATAATAATAATAATAATAATAATAATAATAATAATACTTGAACACCATTGACAAATTCACCATTAGTCAATTGCAAAAGGAGGCCTTACTAGGAACTGCTTCCATCCTGCGACGGTATCTGTAATACCATCAAACATCCACATCTGCCTATCCCATGTCCTTGGTAAGGACTCGTTAGGTAGACAAAAATGCCAAATCCAGTCTGAACATCTGGCTGTGCGATTAATAATAATAATAATAATAATAATAATAATAATAATAATAATGTTGAAGGTACCTTGGAGGACATCTAGTCCAACCTCCTACTCAGGCAGGAAACCCTATACCATTTCAGATAAATGGTTGTCCAGTCTCTTCTTAAAAACTTCCAGTGTTGGAGCATTCACCGCTTCTGGAGGCAGGTTGTTCCATTGGTTAATTGTTTTAACTGTCAGGAAGTTTCTCCTTAGTTCTAGGTTGCTTCTGTCTTTGGTTAGTTTCCATCCATTGCTTCTTGTCCTGCCTTTAGGTGCTTTGGAGAATAGCTTGACTCCCTCTTCTTTGTGGCAACCCCTGAGATATTGGAATACTGCTATCATGTCACCCCTAGTCCTTCTCTTCATTAAATTAGACATATCCAATTCCAGCAACCGTTCCTTATATGTTTTAGCCTCCAGTCCCCTAATCATCTTTGTTGCTCTTCTCTGAGCTGGCTTGTATAAGCATCCTCTCTTCCAGGTGTTAATTTTAAAATACGATCAAGGACAAGAAAACATCAAAGGCTTTCCATAACCTATGAAATTGGGTATGGGTGGCAAATGAAGAGAAAGAACTGGCATGAAGAATTGTAGCATTTTTATATCTCAGTTTATTACATAGTGGAAAGGTATGTATGAAATGTGGGATTGTAAGATAGTATTCCATAATAACAGAGAGAGTTATAGCGACTGGTTTTTCTCCCATTTGTTCTTAAAAGGGTTTCATTTTCTATAAGGTTTGATGTTTGCACTTTGGAACTCCTCCTGTACAATGAAAAGTTGCTTTTTAATCAGCATGAGAGTATTGTGGGTACTCCATCACTGGAGGCTTTCAAAAAAGACTGGACAGCCATTTATCTGAAATGGTATAGGGTCTCCTGCTGAGCAGGGGATTGGACTAGGAGACCTCCAAGGTCACTTTCAACTCTGTTATTTTATGTTCTATATTGTAAATTTATTGTATCCCATTTATGGGGAGAATGTTTTTAATGGCTTAATTCATCTAAGATTGTTTGCTGCAGGTGTGTGCAAATTCTATTGATTTGAGGCTACAATGTATTTTGTATAGCTTGTCCAAAGCCCCACTTCAAGAGTGGGTGAGACTACGATTGAGTAGAAGATAAAGGGAAGAATGGACTGTCTTATATCTAGGCTAGTTTAAGGCAAATAATTTGCCTCTTAAAATCTTCCAACATTCCCTAAGATGATAAAAAGAGCTATTTTTCTTTTTCTTTTCTTTTTAACCTACCCATTTTTTTACCTATTTCTGTTATTCTGTTAGAGGACCCAAAACAATGGCTTGCTGCACAAAGCCCCTGAGTTGCCCTTTTATATATTTCAAATTTACTGGGTTTAAAGTTATTTTATGGCCTGTAAAAATCCAGACAGCGACTAAATTGAATATTTTTCTTTTTTGCTGTAAAATGGTCATCCAGATATTTCGTCCCTACAATGGATGATAGTATCATATAATCTCAGTGTCTGTCACCTATATAGACATAGTCTATTCCATTAAAATGCTAGTCTTAGTTTTTAAAGTCATAAATTATTTACAGCCAGGTTAATTAAAGAATCATCTCTGAGTTATTCTTTATAGAATGCCACCATCGATTGCGATGTGGGAGATTGCTACAGGTTAGAGGACTTTCTAGTACAGTCCAATTACAATATGCCATTTTCAGTGGAGGTGTGTTTTTTTTTTCTTTTTAAGCATTAGGTGATTTTTCTTATTTTCTTGCAGTTTTATTTTATGTACTTTAATAATGCATATACAGCATCTCCTTTTGCTTTCTCTTAACCTCTATTTGTACTATTGAGAGATTTAAAATTGATGCTATTGATTTCTGCATATTTATATGTCTCTGAAAGTTTGGTCATTAAGTGCATATAATATAAATACTTAACACAATTAATACAACTAATAAATGAATCATAAGAAAAACAAAAGAAAAAAGAAAAAAGCAGAATAAGATAAAAGAAATACATAGGAAGCCCTTGACTTATGACTGTTCGTTTAGCGACCATTTAGAATTACAACGATGCTGAAAAATGTGACTTATGATTGATCCTCGCACTTACGACTGTCACAGCATCGCTGCAGTCACATGATTGTGATCCAGGCACTTGACAATTGGCTCACCTTTATGACAGTTGCAGCATCCAGTATCATATGATTGCAATTTGCAGCATTCCCAGCTGGCTTCTGATAAACAAAATGAATGGGGAAGCTGCCAGGAAAGATCACAAATCCTGAGCACGTGATGTTTTGCTTCATGGTCATGTCAAAAAAGGTCATAAAATTGGGTGCAATCACATGGATGACTCTCTTAATGACCACACCACTTAACAATGAATTTTTCAGTCCCGATTTTGGTTGCACATCAAGGACTACCCTTATAAAGAAATAACTTCCAATTTTCAACACAACAGATAAGAGACAAACTTAACAATTCTTTACCCCCAATAAGGTTATAAATGAATATTTCTTCTTCCTGTAACCTATTCCTTATCTATATGAAAATCCATAAATCATCAACTTTTCAGTCCTGGTGTCAGCAAAAAGTCCATAAAGGGTTGCCAGAACTGTATAGAAACATACCTTTGTACTCCTTTCCTTTTAATCCTAACAATCTTGATCTTTAATTTGAACTGTAGGCATACGTCTGGCCAATGTTGCAGACTGAACAAAGTGCCGGGCAAAATGCAAAATTGCCAAACCCATAATATGTTGAGAATAGCACAAAAAACAAGAAGAAGCTTGATCTTTAATTCATTCAGATATTGTTGTAGAATTTGGTGTCTCTGCAATATTTCTTTTTCCTGTCTAAAAAGCTTCTTCAAAGCTTTAGCAAATGTCTTTTGTAAAGCCAATAAAAAGTCATTTTCAGATAATTCTTTTGGCTTATCATCTGTATTTTTCAATTACTTTTGAAAGCTTCAATCAACTTCTTTTGAATATCTCGTAGAAAGTCCTTATCTGGGTCACTGTCTTGGCTTGTCATTTTTGTTTCCAATCTGCCTTACAATCCACCCTAAGTTGTTTATTATTATTATTATTATTATTATTATTATTATTATTATTATTATTATTATTATTATTATTATTATTATTATTATTATTATTATTATTATTGATCATCACACAGTCAGCCAGATGTTCAGACTGGATTTGGCATTTTTGTCTGCCTATCAAGTCCTTCCCAAGGACCTGGGATAGGCAGATGTGGATGTTTGATGGTATTACAGATATCGTCACAGGATGGAAGCAGTTCCTAGTAAGGAATAATAATAATAACAACAACAATAATAATAATAACAATAATAATAACTATTATTATTATTATTATTATTATTATTATTATTATTATTATTATTATTATTATTATCTGGTAGTACTAATTTTACATCAGGCAATATTTGTTTCAAAACTGTTATTCCTCCATTAACATCTTGGACATAGTCTATCTATAGAAATGCACATTATTGCTGACATTGTAGCTGATACTTTCTGACACTATTATTTAAAAATCTGCTGTATTATTTCATATTTTATAACATTTTGTGTCATTTTGTAAATCCCCATATTAACAAAAACTAAATGCAAGTTTTCACATTTTTTTCCTTTTTCCTTTTCTGCCTGGAATAGTCCCCTTTACTGTCCAAATACTGAAATCTATACATCCCAAATCTCTGTTAGGACTTAAGACAGATAAAGCAATTTGGTTCTCACAAAATCTATCCGTATAATTATTTCCAGAATCTTATAATAACATTCTCAATATTCCAAATTTGCTAGGATTCTTAGTTTATTTGTAACTTTCTTAGATCAAACTCTTATTTAGCTTTTTGCTGTTTATTTTCAATTCTTTCAATTTTGGATCATTATTTTTTTCTTTAATTCTCACCAGATGGCCTTTTAAACTTGTCATTCTGAAGATCTCTAAAAGCTTTATGACAGTTGAATGGGCAATTTTTGAAAGTGATTGGAGGATAAGTTTCAGTGAATCCAGTGTTCATTAAAGTGCTCTGCTGTGGTTGCGAGCATGATGGCACATCCTTGTGTCTCCTGATACACAAACTCATGGGACACTGCTGTCCTATAGTCTCCTTGCAAGGAATAGGTGTCTGGAGTACCAGTGCTAAATCTCACATCCTCTCCTTATTCAGAAAGATTCCATAGAAGCAGTCTACATGCTGGTCGTTCACTTTTGGTCATGTCAACTCTACTCTTTTGGAGATATATTAGTTTGCCATACCTCCAGGGAAGTCTCTGTGTCATATTTTTGAAGAGAGGAAAATAACTATAAGGGCAAAACTCTGGGCTCCAATTCACATATAGTGCAAACCATAAATTGCAATCCATGGTTAATTTTGAAAAGAAATTTCAAGGAGACACTTTGAGCAAGATGTTGTAAAAGGTGAGAAGGTCTTAATTTTTTCCTTGCCCACCATTTCCATGTTACATCATAGTAAGCAAGCAGTAAACTCCAAGAGAGTTTAATTAAAAAAACACTCAAAACCATTTGTTTGTGTATAATGCGTTGTTTACACTCTCAGGACTGGTTCATGGGTATACATCATTTGACTCTGGCTATGTGAATTGCAAAACTCTGGCATCTGTTCTCTCAGTAGTATTTGAGATGTACTGGCTCAGTCATGCATGTATAGTGCACACACACCACATAGATACACACACACACACATACACACAAAGAGAGAGTGCGCCAGAGAAATCATTATTGGATACCACAGATGCTGCTTGCTTCTTTTAAATAAAAGAAATACTAAGGTGTATCAAAATATAAAAGACCTGATTTACAATTCATTAAAAATTCACATTTACTTGCTGTGGCTTCCAAGAGGGCAAAATTTCATTAAACTATTTACATACTGCTTCTTACTTAACAACTCACAAGGTGTTTTATTGAAATGTAGAAGTCTACAGTAAAAACAGAAATAGTAATCGATCAAAAGTCAAATTTAGAGAGAAATTAATAGCTGCAAAAGACGAAGATAACAGAGAATCATTTGCACTATGGCCTGATGTAGTACAGGCCACACTCTGCAAGTTTCAATCAATCAGCTCATCATTGCAAGTATATCTGTTATCACCCAACAGCTGTTTTCTGTGTTAATAAAGCAATGATCACTTCTGTCATTTCATTTCCCTCTGACCTTACTATATTGGCAAAATCTAATTCAGCTAACACTCTAAACATCTGACAAAAGCAGAATAATTTATCATAATAGAACCAAAGCTTTTACTGTAGGCACAAGAGCATTTTTATTTATTTTTTTAAAGACAAAATGCTAACACATAGTCTAACACAGCTACCCTCTCAGAGAAGAAGGAGTGTATACTTCTAGACCAGTTCAAAATAGCTCTTTTGCTTTTCACACAGAATAAAAAGTTAAAAACTATGTTCCTCAGCCTTAGCAACTCTAAGATCTGTGAACTTCAACTCCAGCCACCATATACGTATCTTCTTCTGATGAAGGCCCTTCTTGATTCTTCCCTTCCAAACTATGAATGCACACCCAGCCTTATTATATCTTACCGAAAGGCTCTTTGTAATATCTGCCACAGAATGCAGGCACTTCATACTTTTGATGGCTCCAAGAGCATCCAAAAAAAAAACAAAAAAACCCACCACAAAAATAGCAGCTTATACCTCTGCAAATCAAGCTGGATGATAAGAAGAGATTTCTGAAATCCAGAAGGATGGCTTAAATGGCGCTCCTTACCTTCTTGTCCCTCATCTCATATTGCAGCTATATTTTGGTAAAAAATAAGATAAATACAGCAATGGATTTATTTCTGCAGAATCATCTGCAAGCAGATTACAAGCTTACAGCCAATTTATCCCAAACTGATTAGTGTTAATGATATTGCTTGCATTGTGATGAGAGAACTTCAGTTTCTGTTCCCTGTCACAAAACAGATACATTCCATAATGTTTCTCTTGCTCAAATCCCAACAGAGTTCTTTCTTACATGTCTGTCCCTAAAGCCATTTTTTATTCATGCCTTGTTAGGTAGCACTTGGTTCCTCAATCAACTGGGTGAAATGACAAGCATAATATTGGAGATGGGCACTTCTTACACTGTATGCCCTCTTGGGAACAGACTGACACTAGCATTTTAAAACAAATGTTTACTTAGTTGGTTCAAACACATCTCAGCATGTTTCAATGTCTTCACCAGCCTTAGCTTGCCTAATTCAAATACCTTGGTAGAAACTGCTCTTGGTTCCTTGGGTGAACGGGCCTTGCTTATTGGCCCTGCTTCTCAGTGGGTATGCCTGTATAATTTATTTATTCTATTTGTATGCTGCTAGATCAATAAAGATTCATGCTGGGTTTACAGCAATCCAATAAAAACAATTAACTAGTCACCAAATGCTCTATGGAAGAGTTCCATCTTAAGCAGTTTCCAGAATGTTAAAGAAAGATGGTGTGAGCCTTAATTCCAAGGGATAGCTCTGCCATAAATCCAGAACAGCAACTCAGAAACAGCTGTTCCTGGCTTTCATTCCTCTTACTTCACAAAAATGGGATCCAATCAAATAAATATACTGGAGGGGCCAGTAGGAGTAAATGCTCCTGTGGGTACTCATGCTCTCATAAATAAGAGTCGCCCTCTGGAAATCAGTTTTCTACCACACCTCCATCCAATGCTTTTGATTTCCATAAGCTCTTAACAACTGTGTCAGACCCAGCAGCTGGGGACTAGGAAACTATGAACATCCTATAGATCAGTGTTTCTCAACCTTGACAATTTTAAGGCATGTGGACTTCAACTCCAGAATTCCACAGCCAGCAATGCTGGCTGTGGAATTCTGGGAGTTGAAGTCCACATGCCTTAAAATTGACAAGGTTGAGAAACACTGCTATAGGTTCTCCTGCTTGGAAGGTCCCTCCTGCTGGAAGGGACCTTGGACTAGAAGACCTCCAAGGTCCCTTCCAACTCTATTCTATTCTAATTCTAAAGATTACTCCTAACACTGACAGGGGAAGCCACTGATGATGTTACCTAGTTTGGATAATAAAACATCTAGTTTTATTAATAATAAATAAAACCTAGTTTGGATAAAGAAAACAACCAAACTCAGAGAGCACCAAGGGCCCCTCAATTCTACTCTGAGCTACAAATATTCTCTTCTACCTAATTGCTTCAGAGAACTGATAAAGAATGAACTGACAGCATTGGTTTTGCAACTATGGGTGGAGTTAGCTATTATTGTTTGACTTTCTTTGAGTTATTAAGTACTTTTTAAATTTCATGCTGTGGACATTTTATTGTTTTCCTTATCATTATGAATGGCCAGGAATCCTTGGATTGTGGCAGACAGAAATCAATTCCATAAATAAATGCAATGTCTGCATAATAAAAAAAGTAAATATTGAATACACCTATAGTGTTCCTTAAGTAGATATATAGGACAATATCTCTGTCTGGAGTATTTCACAGAAAATTGATAGGACTGGGAGATGGTGAAAAAAAATACCTCAAGAATAACCTTACATAAGATGGGCATGGTATTCCTTGAAGAAGCACTTGGCTTTGTGAAAATGATGCTATTTGGTACTATGTAGTTCCAAAACAATTCACCTTGTTGCTTTTAATTGATTCTGTGCATGAACACTGCTTGCCTTGAACATCCTTGTGGCTTCTAGAAGTGCTGGAGAATGTTATCTAGAATTTTAGAGATTGTATTAGAAAGCTTCCAGCTCGGAGGAAAGGGAAAAATAAAGCAAAATAAATTATATGAAGAGAAACTGAATGGATCTGGAACATAAACTGGGAGTATTCTGGCAGAAATATCCATAAGGATATTACACAAAACAACAATCAAAACTCTATTGTCTCAAAATACAGGGCCTGGGATAATAGACTTAGGCAAAGCTGATTCAGACTGAATATTAGGATTAAAAGGACAAGGTAACTTTTTTTCTAACAGTGAGACTTTGACAATCTGATCAATTATCTAGAGACATTGTTGACTGCTCTACATTGGACATTTTCAAGTAGAGATTAGAAGCCATCTGTCAAGGATACATGACCTGAACAGCAGTAGGGTATGATGGCCATCACGGCCCGTTCTGATTTTATTTCTGACGATGGATATAGTTCTCTTAAGAACCTCTCTCCAAGGAAAATTACCTGTCTGACTTTGCATCCATTAACACCAATTTTCTGTCTGCCAAAAGATTAATCAATGGTTTGTCATTCAGATATGAAACTAATTCATCAACCATAATAGTCAAGAGGAAATTAAGTGCACATATCCTGTGGGTTTCTTTGGCGAGACTGGGGCTCTGCACAAAAGATCAGGCAGGGTAACTAAGTATGATGTTAGAACAGCATGAACTCCATCTTCTCTGGCCCAGAAGAAAAGGGAGGGGAAAAAGCTTTGTTTGATTGGCAATGAAGCTTTTCTATTCTTGCAGGGCTTTAAAAAAAACACCTTCCATTCATTGTTGCTTTTAGGAGGCTGGATTGTTGCTTGGGAGAAAATGCTCCCAAATCTTGTAACTATGGAGGAAAGGAGACTATTTGAAAGCCTAATAGTTAATGTATGTGTGTATGTGTGTGTATATTAGCTTTGGGAGATGGGTTGAAACTTTCCTTCCAAGTGCTTTGAATTCACAAGAGAAAAAAAAAGGAAAAGAGCAAATAGTATTTATTTTTTTTCCCTTTTATTCGAGTTTCTGATCACACATAGCAAACGTATTGTCGGTTCCTGCTAAGGTTTGCAAATGCAATTTATAGCCAGCTAATTGCCTGACTTTCCATTGTGAGCAATGCTTCTGTTCTCTATTAATAAAACTGTCTGCTGTGGCTGCTTTAACCATTTCCTCTTTTCTGAACTCCAACTTTCAGCTTCACACTCTAAGCAACTATAAGCAAATTATCTGTCTGCCTATCTATCTATCTATCTATCTATCTATCTATCTATCTATCTATCTATCTATCTATCTATCTATCTATCTATCTATCTATCTATCTACCTACCTACCTACCTACCTACCTACCTACCTACCTACCTATCTATCATCTTTCTTTCTTTCTTTCTTTCTTTCTTTCTTTCTTTCTTTCTTTCTTTCTTTCTTTCTTTCTTTTCTTTCATCTTTCTTATCCAGACATAAGTGCACTCTTATATTCTTAACCCTACCCAAGCCCTACTTTCTTTATAACCTATTGCAATTAAAAATTATTATTGACAGTTAACTCTAGAGATAAAGAAGGACTTACAGAGATTAATGAGCATATTTTTTTCTATTTCTTTTTTATCTCCTGATCTTCTGTCATCTCTAGGCACTCAAACTACAGTACAGTATATCCCCTACATCAGGGGTGTCAAACTCGCAACGTCACATGACGTGTTGCAACGTATCACGACTTTTTTGCCATTGCCGGCAATAGCGCAGTTTCGCTATGATGCATCCGGCCCAAGGGCTGGCAGTTTTCCACCCCTGCTCTACATTGATTTGTCAATGTTCTTGTTCCTTTTCTGGTTTTCAGCACACCTTAAACAGTGCTTAACAGTTCTCTTCAGCAGTACAAACTCTGTTTAATTTAACTCAGTTTTATGGGGCCCTTCTCTACATGTAACAACCTATCTTTAGCTGGCATTGGCCATCTACATTTGACTTGATTGCCAGCCATGCTTTGCGTTCCCAAGTTTCTCCTTCTCAGAGTTCTCATTGAAGATGTTGAAGATTCCACCCTTTAATGCCAGCATGACATCTAATAGTTACAACACCCCATGTATAGTGTTGATGAAAATTATGTCCTAATTTAAAATGGTTGCTTTAACATTTTCTATTTATTCTTGATTATTACTATGCATGCTGCCCAGAGACACTATACAAGATGAGCCATCAAGTGTGATTAAATAAATAAATACATCCTAAGGGTATCTAAATGCTCACCTCAATCCTCTGGCAAAAATGCAGATTGTTTGATTGTAATGTTTGCATGGGTGAATTAATAAGTGAAAAGCCAGTATGCTGTGGAAGAAGGCGAGTTGTAGTGTGAAATATACCAAATCTTGGTGGTATACTCCTTCTACTTGAGTAACAAATTCTTAGAATGCATATTTCCCTCACATCATTTCCTAAATCTCCACTAAAATAGCAAGGGAGGCTTTCAAAAGATTCTCTCTCATTGTTTTTTTTCACTGGCATGTGCTGCACTATTTTGCAAGTGGCTAAAACATGAGGCTGGAAACCATGAGCCTCTGAGTTTTAATCCTGCCTTAGGCAAAAATTCAGCTGGTTGACTTGGGGCCAGTCATTCTCAGCTCTAGAAAGACGACCTGGCAAGCTACTTCCCAAAATATTACCAAGAAAACTTCAGGGACTCTTCAGGCAATTGCTAGGAGTCAAGACTAACTTGAAAGCACAAATGTATTCTTCTTTTCAGGTCACCGAGTCGTGCTCTTCTCATAAGCTAACCAACAGACAATGCCTTCCAGAAAAGATCTGCATCTTTTACTTTATGAATGGTTATTTGTTGTGATAACCACCCATGTGCAATTTTTCATCTCACTTTGATGGAGTCTAGAGAGCTGCAGTAAAAAATAATATGGAAATCTTTTTATTTCTTTCCTGCTGGTGCAATACATTATGCAAAAGTCTAAAACAATCTGTTAGTGCATTACTAAACAGGAAATTGGTAGGAAGTCTGAAGATGACAATAAGTTATTATTTCCCTATCTATTTCATTAAGGCAGAGAATTCATTTTCCGCAGCTTTGTTTTACAGTGAAGGTGCAATGAAATTACATTCTGCAATTAATTAGCAACAAGGCCAAACATGAGAAAAAGCTATTGCAAAAGAATATGCCAGATTTTCTCCCCTTCAAATTAGGAAAGGGGATAAGAAAATCTTGTCTTACAAAATGAGTCTCTTCTGAATAGACATGCACGGGGCTGTGATCTAAATTATATACTTTATAATGAATTAGAATCACTTATGCTTTCCAGAATTGTTTCTGATGAGTTATTCAGTTGATTCTCTCCCAACCACTCTGGCCTGCTTTTTTTTTTTTTTTTAATAATATCATTCATTTTGTATTTTTTAGATTATAATTGAGACTGCTATTAAACAAAGGGACATAAGCATTCCAATGAATTGCAATGCTGATAATAGAATGGATGGCATCTAAATATTGTGCATCACAAATTAATTTTAGAGTGAAATGGTGTGATCTGTCAATACAGATTGCATTCCAGCTCAGACGACCTAACACATACAGTTTTCTATTGTTATTTTCTTCCAGGTTAAGAATTTAATACAGGACAATAAAGGCTTGTATCAAAAATTGCATAAAAATAGGCCCATGTAAGGCGACTTTAATTCGAATTGGTGAGATACCATATACACTGTGAAGTGTTGTGTTTGATTCCAAGAGTTATTTTGGTTTGCAGCCTCAGGATCTGGGAAAGCCAGGAGAGATTTTGCAAAGGTGCAAAACAAACGGATATACACGAGCATTTTGAACATAACTTCCAAGAAAAATGATAGAACAAATAAAGGTGAATAGATTTGACATTTGTATCAATCAGTTTTGTAACTTCGAAAGACAACCAGCTTAGTATCTTCAAAAGTCAATAAATTCCTGACATTTGATACAAGTGCTGCACAGAAGACAGCATGAACAAAAAATAACATATGGTCAAAATTTAAACAGGTTTCATTCCACCCATTATATGAGAAGTTTTCATAGTACAAGGGAAGGTATGAGGATTCATGCAGTCTCCTTGCTCTGCTGCCCTATTCAAATTTCTTTCAAATCAGACACCCATGCAAGAATCCTAATCTTTTTACTGTGAAGAAAGTTGTAGATGAAGATTTTAAAACTTTTTTTTTTTAAAAAAAAATACTTTTCATAGACATTTCTTCTGGAGGCTCTTGATTTCTGTAGCTGGCACTTGAACAACCTTCTCATCGCTACATATATGATATGTTAAATTCATATGAGAGCCCCGAATCCTAAATTGCATTTATGCTGGGCCTTTGAACAACTTCAAAGGAATGGGTTGATTTAGAGACCCTTCAGTTGAATCAACCCCTTGAAGCAACTTTGCAAACTTGGAAGATTTTCAAGAGTTGCAAAAAAGATTTGCAAACTTGCAAATCGAATCAGGAAGATTATAAAACTCTGCAGATCTGTTGGTTTTTCTGCTGCTTCTGGCTTTGTTAGAGATTTTGTGTTATTGTGCAACTTTTCATATGTGGACAATGTTGAGGGGAATGTTGTGGTCTGTGACATGACATGAGTACCCAGCCAGGAAGTTATAACCCTCATTAAAGTGTCAGCCTATCAAGACCATTTGGGTAGCAAGCCAAATATTACTTTGAACTTTCCTTTCTTAATTCTCAGCTTCTTGAATGTGGCTAACCACAAATCTTAACTTTGCACTCTTTTGTGCTAATAGAACATTCCATGCTTATCTTTCCAGTAAATCCGAGAGTTCATCTCAGCTTTGAACATAGGTTCAAGGCTGAACTGTGCAGAAGTAGGATCAAAGCCTACTTTTAAAGTCTCCATTTTTAGGGCAGCTTCAATTTCTTAATAAGAAATTAAAGAATGACAAATTAATATTTACACAATCCTTTTTTTGTTGCTCTGGGAGCATTCTCTTAAATCACAGTTACCAAACATAAGATTATCTGGGGAAAATACTCTAATTTAAGCTGTAAATAGTCTTGAAGAGTTTTTAAATAAACAAGAACTCTCTCATCCCACAAAACCTAAGAGTGAAGGGAACTACCTGGAACAGCAACAGCAGCAACAATAAAAACTGAACAAAAGAAGCCTAGTGAAATATGTAAATCCTTTGAAAAATGCACCATTTATCTTTCAATGAACTTTAAGATAAACTGATTCCTTTGCATGGGGTTCTACAATATTTCAGTTTGACTTGACCGTGTTCATAAAAAAAAAATATTAAAGGTGTGGAAACAGAATTGCCTCTGAATTTTGGTGGAAATAAATGGGATCTTTTGAAGGTTCCCCTTGCCCTTAGTTTTCTTTTAAAGCTCACCCCTGAACTGCAAGCATGAAGAAACTTCACCTTCCATCTTTGCTTCCTTATTCTAAATGGTGATCAGGATCTACAGTGATTAGGTAATTATTTTTTTAAAAAAGAACAAGAATCCAGAGAAAAATACATTCAAGCATAAATGACTCTCTATATTTCTCTCTATATTTTACTGTCTGTGAAAAAAAAATTGCAGGAGAAAAATACAACTTGCCTTGTTTGAGGAAATAGAAATTCCTGCAACTCTGTTTCTCACTATATTCTCATGCTGTCCGAGACAGGACTTCCAATACTAATGTGTTGGAGAGAAAGCAAAAAGAATCTAAAAGAAGATACTGTGTGTGGGGCAAAAGGCAAAGGACACAAGAACATCAGAAGGCAAAGGTGGCAGCAGACCATAAGGATCATATTTCACATATTCCATTTCAGAAAATGAAATATACCTGCCTGAAAGGTTCTAGTTTACAAAAATGTCTTACTAATGCACATACTTGTCTACCTTTATGTTATTACACACTTGACATATTAATGGCTTGTAGGAATGAATAGTCACCCCATGGATGAAAGCCAACTATAATGCAATACCCACAGATCAAGTTATCAAGTTATTTTTAAGTGTGAGATAATGCAATGAATCCTAACATATATATATGATATGATATGCCTTGCTGGCATCTTCTTATTTGCCTTTATGAAGACAGACAGATTTAATGGACTGGAGTCCTTTGATCATATGTACCCTGAAAATATCATCAAAAATAAAAGCTATCGGGCTGATCCCATCCATCAGTCAGACAGGTCCATCGATCACCTACTTTCCCATTCTTTCTTATTTCAATTCCTAAATTTAGACTCTTTGAATTCATAGTAGCTTAACTTAAGATGCTGCACTAGAAAGTTCTAGGACAGTGGTTCTCAACCTTTTCTTCACCGTGGACCCCCTTTAAATACCTTTTGTGACCACGGACCATTGCCATGGACCCTCAAGACTTAACTCAAGATTTAAGTAGAATAGAATAGAATAGAATAGAATAGAATAGAATAGAATAGAATAGAATAGAATAATAACTTTGTTGTCACTTTGAAGGTACACTAATCGGCATACATTAAAATGAAATTTCATTGCATTCAGCTCTCAAAGGGTCACCACCTCTGATATACACTACATAAATATGACAAAAATAAATAAATAAATAAATAAATACAGAATTATGCATATACCCATATATATTATATGACACAGAGAAATAATAGTCTAGTTCAGGTTATGTATACATGTGCATGGAGAGAATCATAATATTTCCTCAAGCCTTTGTGGACCCCCTGTGATGACATTACAACCCCCCCAGGGGTCCGTGGACCCACAGGTTGAAAATCACTGCTCTAAGACATCTAAATATATGCATCCACAGTTGATTTGAGATATGTTCAACCCATGGATTTGATGTGGTCTTTCAGATCAGCCCATCTAATTTCAGGATTACAGATAGTCCAAATGACAATTGGGACTGGAACTTTCATTGCTAAGTAATATAACTGTAAAAGTGTGGTGTCATGTGACCACGTGGCTTAGTGGCAACAATCCCAGCAAGTCTCTGTTGCTGTTGTAATCCTGGGACTGTGTGGGTTGTTAAGTGAGGTCCTCATGTGATTGTATCTTGTGACTTCCTGTTGGCTCCCAACAAGCAAAGTCAATGAAACCAGCAGGAAGTTGCAAGATCTGGGTGGCTCATAAACAGGCTGGAAGGTGGTTTGAGTGCTATAGTAAGTGACATCACATGAGTATGGACAGAAATAGTGGTGCAGTATCCTACAAGAATGTGGTGGATGAGGGGTTCCTGTGGCAAGTACAGGTATGCACTAAAGAGTGCCAGTGGGGCGGGATGGGTGCTGTATGTGGGTACTTGCAATAGAGTACCAGAACCTTGTATTCTGTAGCAAGGTTCATGGGAGAAAAAAGTGGCAGAAGCAACATACAGGAATGACTTAACTTTTCTGCCAGCTTCCTTATTGATTTTGCTTGTGGAAAACTGGCAGGGAATGTCACAAATGGCAATCACATGACCACAGGATGCTGCAAATGTTGCAGTTGCATGTCATTTGCCAAGCACTCAAATCTGTCCATGTGACTGTGGGAGGTTGAGATGGCTGGAACTTCAAGAACTGGTCCAAAGTATCACTTGTTCAACAAATGTGAATACCGGTATGTGTGAATGTGCACATTTGTAGTGAACAGCTAATGCAAAGAACTTATGAACTGAACTGAAGACCTATGAGGGAATTGTTGTATTAGGAAAGATAACATGTCCCATCACTCAACTCTTTCTTACCTCCCTGTGGGTAAAGTTGAACAGTTTCATGGCAAGAGGCATGTGGAAAAAATACGGGCAGCTAAGATTAAAACTCAGAAAGGCTATTGATTTCCTGCACCATCGGTCATGAACGTCATGGCTGGAAATAGAAATAACTGCTTTGTGGAATTTTTGGATATGCTATCATTACTGTGCTGGCTGTAGAGAGGTATTGTGCTCTCTGAATGAGAGAATTAATGCAGCTGTATTCTCCGGACAATACAGGCTTTATAGATTTGTGTTTGATAACAAGAACTTGGTAAAGGGAAAAGGGCAATGAAAATAGAACGAAGAAAAAAGAGAGCCCCAACTTTTCATAATATTGATTTTGAGCAAAACTTCCCCTTGGCATTGAAGCTATTTAAATAGTTTTCTTTCAGCTCATACTGTTGATGGGGAAAAATAGTAATGACAGTCACTGGAGAAGAAATGCTCTAAAAGAAATGTGAGAGACACTATTACTCTCAAATTATACACTAAGAAATGGTTTTAGTGTCATCCCCAAGGAAACACAACATATTAACTGTTAGCTGCAATTGTTATTAACTACAATTACTAACTGGCTCCTCTGTGTTCAGAGACAGCATAATTCTGAGGAATAGAAGCTGGGGTGTATGTTCTGCACGGTTTGCTTCTTGGCATCCAATCGGAATCAGCAAAACTGTCAATTTTATTTTTGCTCTGTTTTTCATTCTTACTAACCACAAATCAGGCCCTTCCTTTGTGTCCCATCATTTTACAAATGTGATCTCCCACCCAAAAAAGTTTTAAATAAATAAATAAACAAACAAATAAACAAACAAACAAACAAATAAATAAATAAATAATAGCACTTAGACTTTTATACCGCTTCATAGTCCTTTACAGACCTCACAGATTCAAAGCAGTTCACAGATTCAGCATATTGCCCCCAACAATCAGGGTCCTCATTTTATTAACCTCCTGGAGGATGTGTTGGGTTTCTCATGAAAAAAGGCATACTTTTTTTCCCAAATATACACTGAGATGTATATGTCTCAGTCTGTTTTGCCATGTACTGTTTGGATTGTGACTTAGTGTCCTATGTATAGCTTTCTATTGAGAACAATGTGGTAGGATTCCCACTTTCTAAGGCCATCCCAGTTTGGCATGGTCAACACAATTGAAGTCCTTTCTATAATCAACAGTGCACATATTGACTTCTTTTTGGCATCCTTTAATTTTTCCAATTTCCTAGCATACCGCATCAGTATCTTGTTCCTTTTCTAAAACCAACTTAAACATCTTGACATCTGTTCAAAGTACACATGGGACTCTAATCTGTGTTGATCCAAAGTATATAACACAATAAAATTCATAAAAATTCGTCGATATAGATATGTAATCCAATTCATCTGCAAGCTCAAGGGATATACATTCTATACAACTTTATAAATGTTTCTCAGTCATTCATGAAATCAAAGGCTACATTTACAGACATGAGGATGGATAGCCTCATTAGCTATTGCAAGGCAAATCTTACAAACGGGGATGAGCTGAGATGAAGTCAAGAAGTAAACAATAACCAATCAATTAATCAATTGGAACAGGAGGGGGAAAGAAAGAGGTATAGTTGAGAAAATATCTAGATGCAAAAACAAAACCATGTAGGAAGAATAAATACTAACTGAATGATAACCAAGTATCCTGGAACATGTATTTTTGGATTAAAAATATACTATAGTACATGGGGACTGAGCTGAATAAACTATTAGAAACTCACTAGACAAAGAAAATGCTCCAGCCAGGAATGTTGGACCCTGATCCTCTTTGTATTATCTAGCTGTAGTTTCTTTTGCATCCGCTCAGTTGAAATGTATGGGAAGCACTCGTAGCATTTTGTGCCGTTTCCATTCAGGACAATAGAACTGCTGCAAAAGATTCTGATAGAAAATTATGTTGGAAAATCACTTTTTAAGGGAAATGGACTGAAAACTAAATTTCCTACTCGGTTTATATGTGCCAGAAGAAAGCAAAACTAATGCTGCAGCCTAGTAATAATACCTAGCAATTATGCTGTGCATATTCAGAAAGCAATTTCCAAGAAAAAGTAGTAATGAGATGCAGACATACATATTCTAGAGAGGATGAATGTTAATATAATCCCATAAACAGATGATTCTTTGCAGAAATAAAGGCAAAGCTAGGTGCTTGCCTTCTTAAAACTACAACCTGCCTCTGAAATCCACAACTTTTCCCATGTATTTAAAGACACTGCCAAGCAAGGTGTTGCAACCCATGTCAAGTAGCATAAATAAGAAATAAGCTGATTGTGAGCAGTAACAAACTGTATATGCAGGATTGGTGCATCCCCAATGATTAAGCCACTATATCAAATTTCTGCGCTAAAAGACTGCGCTCTTGACCTTTCATTTCACTCAGCAGTATGTGCTTAAAATATACCTGTTTAAAAATACAGTAAATTGGTTCTACAATTCACCAGAATAAACTATCTGCTTTGAGCAGCAGACACCAAGGGGAAGAAGAGACAAAAAATTGTTGAAGAACATAGTTGCCTGTCCTGCATTATAAACGAGCATGGGTAGGTGAGGGGCAAAAAAAAAACAACAACAGCTAAGTGCATGGTGACATCATGATGTGAAAACCTTGAGTTATATACATGGCATCAGATGTCAGGGCACAAATATGACAGAGTGAAATCACTATCTGTTTTGTCATTTTCACACAAACATGCATTAGAAATGAGCTCTAAGTTTGACCTTTTGCTTCAGGAGCAAAATATTTTTAAGGCCAACAGTGTTTAGATCCCAGGATAGTTGATGTCAATCAGTCTTAAGTGGTTCTTATTTACTCCAGACATCTCATTAGGCTGTGTGAATTGCAGGGTTTATTTATTTTCTCCAGGTAATGAATTCTTGGCTCTCTATCAATGTGGAAAAAAAGAAAGTTACAAGCACCCTTTAATGAGATTAATTTGAACTCTAATTAGCAGCAATAGAAAACTCCAGAGTACTTGACAAAAATATCACTGAAATCATTAAATAGTCATTACTAAAGTGTGTAGAGGGGGAAAAAAGCTGACTAAGATGGCAACATGTTTCAGGGTAAAAATGGACATCAAAGAAGATAAAAAAAATGGACTTGTGAATTAAAAGAAAGATGCTTGAAAGTTGTCTCTGGAGAAAGATGAAATCTTCCAGAGAAACTTGCTGATCTTACCAAAATTCTTTCTCTTGATAGGTGAATTGCTGTCATCAAAATTCAGTTATAATCTAATTCTTTTTTTTTTCAGTTTTTCAATGAATAAATGGGTAACACCATGCCCATAAATTCCTCTCATATAAGTTATGTCTTTTTATTGAATACCTGACATACATCATATTCATACATAGTATATGTAATATTGTATATTGAAGACTTCAAGAATTTTGCAAAACTCTTCTTTAGATGTGTCCGAATAAGTCATCAAAATGTTTCGAACAACTAGATACAGTTTTAATTTCCAATCAGGGAAGGTATTGAACTTGAGCAATGTCAGACTGGGGTTTATTCTTTACAACATCATTAAGTTTTTGGATCTGTCTGTCTGTCTGTCTGTCTGTCTGTCTGTCTGTCTGTCTGTCTGTCTGTCTGTCTATCGATCGATCGATCGATCGATTGATAGATCGCTCGATAGATAGATAGATACAGAGACAGACAGACAGACAGACAGAAAGACAGATCTATCTATCTATCTATCTATCTATCTATCTGTCTGTCTGTCTGTCTGTCTGTCTGTCTGTCTGTCTGTCTGTCTGTCTGTCTGTCTGTCTATCTATCTATCTATCTATCTATCGAAATAGATAGACAGACAGACAGACAGACAGACAGACAGACAGACAGACAGACAGACAGACAGACAGACAGACAGACAGACAGATAGATAGATAGATAGATAGATAGATAGATAGATAGATGATAGGGTGGAAAAGGGAGCAAGAGATATGTGCAATATTTAGGACCTGAACATTTTGCACTGAACAAGAAGCCAACTTCATAGAAGTGTGTAAGGTTCCAAATAGTTTGTTTGTTTTGTCAAAAGTCACACTTTGCTTTAGAAACCATACTTCCCATAGGTAGATACATCAACAAATTTAAACTTAAGCTTAATTAACATTCACTTGAATCAGTTAAATACAATTAATTTGGTAACTGTACATGTATTAATACTCATTCTTCTTTACATTGGTGGCAATATTTTCTCTTTTTTTTGGTGGCAAAATTTCTTTTTAAAAATTTGAAGGCTGTTTGAGGCACCAGAACCTCATATCCTACTACCTTGCTCTATGAAGCCAGATGGTGTCACCTAATCTCTAGAGAAGCATGTGGTCAGTCCTAGTACATATTGCCACTTGTTTGCCTGAACAATGAAGACATCTAGACTTGAGGGCAACGGCTGTCTCTATTCCTTTTTCTTTAACCTCAGTTTCACAAGGGCTAAATCTGACCTGTAGAATCTGCAGTGCTTGCTCAAGTTTTATTGAAACAAATTAACTTTTGGAAAACCTGTTGTTTTGTCAAAGGGGAAACAATGCAGTTCTGTCAACATTCTAGAATTGCTGTATACCTTCCATGAAAGCACCTTCAGCTGGAAACAAAATGGATTGTACCCAAACTGAGTTGTTCTTGAGTAGAACAAGACTTCTGTCAGCGATGACTAACCCATTTCTCATTAATTTCAACAGTGATGTAGAAATATGACTAAATCTGGATCCAGTGTAAGTCATTTTTATTTCCCATTATGTGCAGCATCACTTTTTTTTCTGCCTTTACTTTATTTGTTAGTATCATTATAGTTAACCTTATAAATACACACTTAAAATGACATTAAAGGAAAAAAAGTGCTTTGTACTGTCAGGCACACACACACACACACACACACACACACACACATAGAAATACATACACACATCACTGAATTAAGACCGATTTTGGTTTGGACTACTTATTTCTGTGGTGTTAATCCCCTTGTGATCTTGTTTATTTTATAAAATGCCTGCAAACCGACATGATCAAAAAGTTCCTAAGGGTAAAAACACAGCCACAACCCTGCACACCTCAATTTTCTATCTTTCTAGGGAGCAAGAAGATAATTGAACTCTGGTCTTTCAATTACAGGAAAACAGATGAGGCCAGGCTAAGGGAAGGCAGGAGAAAAGATAACTGCACTTATTTTGCTGGTCTACTCTGCAGGATATCATAAAGAAGAATCCATTTATAAGCAACTTCCTTTTTATTTTATTTTTTTATCCACATTATTCATTCCGATAAGAATCTATATGAAGATATAATAATCAGCCATTAGGATAGATCAATCAGCTTTTCATATGAAAATTGCTTTGACATTACTAGCCAAATGTAGGTTTCAATTAATTTGGCCCTTCATAAGGCATGCTGGAAAAATGAGTGTTATGCTGGACATAGGATGGTAGGAAGCTAAACAAGTATTTCATTGTTTTGGCTTATTAAGTCTGAAATGAGGAAGGTGTGCCATAAGCCCTAAAAGACACAAGGTAGCAATTACATTGGTTTCTCTGGAAAAGAAATATATGGAGATCATCCTCCCAACAGTAACTGCTTGGAAATTACAAATCCATCTTCAGCACTTTGGACACATTTACATGTCTGTGTTATTTCCAAGGATCTGAGGAAATTTAAGCCAGTATTTGCATGTGCATATTTAAGATACCCAGGAGTGTGTGAATAACTGAGTTTGAGTTATCTATGAACATTCCTTGCTCTCACCTGAGGACTACCTAAAATATTGTTCCTATCAGACAATAATCTTGACAATTTTGGAGCATGCATGCACATAACCAGTTGTACTCATTTTCAGTCATATGGTCCTTAGAAATAAGCAACCCTTGAACACCATCGGCATTGACAAATTCACCATTGATCAATTGCAAAAGGCAGCATGACTTGAAACAGCTTACATCCTGAGACAATACCTGTTTGACACAATTTATTTTATTTATTTATTTATTAAATTTATATACCGCCCTATCTCCCTTGCGGGACTCAGGGCGGTGAACAGGCGATACTAAAAACCATGGTAATAAATAGTTTGTTTTAAAATCGAATTAAATAACGGGCCTGTTCTAAAAACACACCCGTAAAAAACCCCCCACTGAAACATAATCAAGCTACGCCAGGCCGGCCGCACGG